>NC_072024.1:11776940-12076940 GCF_027791375.1 Indicator indicator | reverse complement strand
AGAAAAAGAGGAACAGAGAGAGGCGAAGTTCAAAATTCACAGAGTAGATCAGCAGCAAGAGATAAGAGCACCAGAACTCCAAACATTGCTTAATGTGCTGCAGTCCCTCATGACAGCAGCAAATTCTGCTAAGCTACATGGTATCAGCTACATATAACACCAGGGGAAAGAAAAAAAACCCTTGGCCTTAAGCTGGTACTTAATATCCAAGAAGAACAGCAGAAATAATGTACTCAACCCAAGAATAAAATTACCTCAACCCATCTAAGATGCCAAAGATGGTACTAAAGGACAGAGGACACTGGCACTGTGGGAATTTGTCAGCTCTCTGGGTGGAATCTGATAGCCCTCTGAATAATGAAGGGGGCAGCTACAAGACAAGCCTACCAGTGTCCTTAAACTCTGCCATTGAAGAGCTGCCTGTAAAGTTCAGATGAGCCTCTACAGTTACATTTGTCTTGACTTCTCCACATACACAAAGTCCATTTACTACCAAAAATGTCTGAGATCCTAACATAGAAATCATAGTGGATAACATTCTGTTGGCATGTCAAATAAAGGATCACATTTATAATCTCTGGGGTCATTTGCAGTGCCAGTGTGGATTTTGTGAACTACTTTGGACTTCAGTTCCTTTGTTGTAAAAAGGCAAGAGACCAGAGCACAATCCTTAATGTAAAATCTTAACACAGCTTGCCCCTGGAGTGATTTTACACAGCAGCAGTACTAAGCTTCTATGAGCAGGCAGCATTTGGACTCACAGACTGTTACAAAAGGCTCCAAAGGGTGTTCAGACAGCTGTCACTTCTTGAGTACTCCACAGAAGTAGAGAGATGGCTCCTCCACAGCTCAAGATGCTTTGTACAAACTGTGGTAAACACCTGCAAAAAAAAAAAAAAAAAAAAGAGACACTTCTTTCTTACAGGCAATGCTAGCATTGTCATCAGTGACATCTGCCATAACACTGGAAACCAGAGCCTCTCAAGCACCCCTCCCAACCAGGGTGCACAGTGCTTTATAATGTTTTATGGTTTGGCAACGAGGGTCCTGATCTGGTGTTATTCTGCAATACGCAGCTGCATGGCTGATTTCTGATCAGGCATGGTCTTGGTGCAGGTTCCTCTTTAATAGAGACTGGTTGTTCCCACAGCAGAGCAACAGCTCCTCAGAAGAAAAAATGATTCAATAGTGTCAGCTATGCAGCCAGGAGAAGAGTGGGAAAGTTCTGAAACATACCTGACATGTCATTCAAATACAGAGAAGTCTCTTTAGCATATTATTACACAAGTAAAGGGTCCTTAGCAGTAGGCACACACTGAAAAACAGCTGCCATGCAAGCTATGAACTTCCTCCACCCCAGTCTGGGAATTAGGTCTGATGTGGGAATGGCTTTAGTTCTCACCCATCCAATCCGCCCTGCCTCTCTAGGTTGTGGGAATTAGTACTCCACAATGGTCTGAGCTGCCTGCAGTGTTACTTCATCTCAAGAAAAACACTATTTCCTATGGAACAATTCATGTCATTTCACCTGGGTGCCTCTATTAAACCCATAAGCAAAAATATTGGCAGGAACATAGCAGTTTTGTGACAGGGAAGACCAAAGAACTCTCTGCTTGTATACCCACTTCATTGTGAATTGATGAGAAGACAACCTAGACACTGAAAAAATATCCTATGCTGAGGTCAATGGAACACCAGCCACTGGTGATAAAACACACATTAAAATAATTGCATGCAGATACATGCTCCCCCAGATTGAAATCAATTAGAGAACACAGTTACATCTTGTTTGTTAGTTTGGCTTTAATTAAGTTCAGCATCATGTCTTTGTGAGGCATTAGTTTTGTTGTAGGCCTTCACTGTTTTATAATTAACATCCTTTAACTATTCCAAGCCTAGTCAGCAATAACTTTAACCAGGGAGTTTTCCATGCAAAACACAGACAGCAGTCTGAGATTTGTACTACACCATTTATCTGCATTCACTTGAGGGTTTTTGGCTTATTTCTTATGATCAGGTATATGATACATTCAGGGAAGGGTCAGACTGAAGGTGAAAGAAAAGAAGAAAAAACAAGCCAAACCAAACACAAAAACCCCAACAACAACACAAATAAGCAAAAAACCACAACAAAACACACCACTTTTTTCTTTGGTAGAGTAAAACCCAGTTCCTTTGGGTAGGCAAGATCACCACGATTTTCAGACACTTGTAACTGTATCCATGATTGCAAAGTAGAATCTCTTAGTTTAAGAGCCTGGAATGTAAGCACTATCACAGCTGTTAACGTGGGTGAAAGGCAAGGAAGAATAGAAAAGAGATGCTTGAAAGACTCTCTTCCATTTACAGGTGTTGTTCTCAAGCACATAACCCGATTCTGGTTTCATTACACCAGTGAAACACTGTAGCAATCCAGTTTTGTATCTAAAGCAATACAAGACTGAGATCCGAATGTGGGCTACAAATTACTCCTTTGTGAAACTGCTCAAGTTAGATCAGTCTAGACAAGCAGATGCTAATCTAGCCTAGGGCTCATTTGGAGACCTTTGTATGTTAAACACCATCCCCTGGCTTTGTTGTAAGGAATTGTGTCTTTGCACAAGAATTTCCTTCTCCATTTGGTGACCTCTCTCTAAGAAGTTTTATAGTGTCCTCAGGAACTGAGATAGAAAGCAGTTCTCTTCCTTCTGTCCTCAGTTTGGTGCTAGCTTGCAGATGAAGGGACTCTTCTAACATGAGTGGTTGTGAGAAAGCAACAAGTGCTCCAGCAGCATCGCTCCAGGTTTATTCTGGAGAAACTGCAATCACGGTTTGCTACCAGTCCTGTAGGTTATGTAAATAGCTAGAGTAAACAAGAGCAATGTGGCTGTCCTCTGACACAATAGATGAAGCTCAAGAACATCTGAAAGAGGATGTCCCCAAGAGAGACATGGACTCATAACTAATATGAAAGAAAAGCAAACGGTGTCTTCGTAGTCAATGCAGAAGGGGCCCAATTCCAGCAGCTTCCAAGCAATGCTAGGTGTCCACACTGATACCTGCCAGTGCCTGCAGTTTTGCTGTCATCCCCAGTAGTATCTGTAGTGGGCACCCTCACTGCAGCCAAGTTTCACCTGCCTCTAAAGATTGTGTCAGGACTCTCCAAACCCAGTATGTTGCAAGAGAGACTTCAATGTGACCATTCTGGCCAAATATCAGGAGAAAGATGAATCTGTGGTCCTAAAGCACAGGCTCTGATATACCTAAGTGTCTACAGACCCTGTGCTGCCTCCTCACTGCATGGAACCCCCTGAAGATGTGGCTGACCATGAAGACACAAGGAAGAGAACTGGGTAAGAATTTTGCTGAACTGCATCCAAGCATCATAAAGCTCCTTATTGGAAATCAGAATCCTTCACATTCAACAGCATCTGCTGGCTTCTGTCAAAACAGGGAGCCCAGTCTGCCCCTCAGTTACATGAGCTGAGCTCCCTAACAGATATCTTACACTGCTCAAGCCAACAGGACTGGGGTATTATTTCAGACATTATCATTTTGGCACATATAACCTATTGATAGGACAGGAAGCACACCCTTTGACAGGTGCCCCTATCTCTTAGTGCCAAGACAGTGATTTTGCTCAGCAACAGGTAGTAATAGGACAAGTGATAATGGTTTTAAACTAAAAGAGGGAAGATTTAGATTAGATATGAGGAAGACCTTTTTCATAATGAGGGCTGTGAAACACTGGCACAGGTTGCCCAGAGAGGTGGGAGATACCCCATCCCTGGAAATATTCAAGGTTGGGTTGAACAGTGCTCTGAGCAACCTGATCTAGTTGAAGATGTTCTTGCTCACTGCAGGGGAGCTGGACTAGATGACCTTTAAAGGCCACTTCCAACCCAAAATATTCTATGAACTCAGACTCTCAGCCCCAAAGCCCCTCCATTCAGTTCCCAGACTGTCTGGGATGATGAAAAGCCCTGCAGATGTATCTAATTTTCTAACTTTCCTTACAGCTGATCCCTCCATCAAAGCCAACTGCAGTCCTTGCCAACTAGAAAAAAAACACCATATGGAAGCGGATAGATGACAGTAAAGAAACTGAAACCTCTGGGGGAAACAAAACCAAAACCTACCAAAAAAAATTCAATCAGAATTCCTAATTTACAAGGTTATTAAATAACAGTGGGAAATAAGTAGAAAGAGATTTGGGACACTTCTATTATCCCATTCTTATGCCAACATAATTCAATTAACACTTCTCCCTTTGAGTAAAGATTTAGTGCTGCATATATCAGATTTATTGTTAGATATTTGTTGTTTAACAAAGACCTTTTTAAGTGAATAAGTTCATTTAACCAGAAATATTACGGCTCCCCTTTGTAGCATCCTCTTGTAAATGCTACTGCCTTGACATTTTCCCTTCCATTTCTGCATTTTAAAACTTTTGAAAATGACATAAACCCGGTGCATAATTTTATACTGGTAATATGGAAGGCAAGGAGAAAGGTTTCAGTGACATCCAGTGTTGCACAATATTTTTGGATGTATTATGAAGACAAGATCTCTTAAACAATTTCTCAGACATGATGTTCATGTTCTTCACATGCTCAAGGCCAAACTATTGTCCAGGTTACCACAGTTACTTTGATTTTAGACAAATCTGCTGAGGTACTCAGAGTTATTGTGATCCAGATCAAGATTCACTTCTGGATACATCACGATATCACAGTATATCAGAGGTTGGAAGGGATCTCAAGAGATCATCAGGTCCAACCCTCCTGCCAAAGCAGGATCACCTAGGATAGTCCTCACAGGAACACATCCAGGTGGGTTTTGAAAGTCTCCAGAGAAGGAGACTCCACAACCCCCCTGGGCAGCCTGTTCCAGGGCTCTGTCACCCTCACTGTAAATAAGTTTCTCCTCATGTTGAGGTGAAATCTTCTATGTTCAAGTTTGAACCCATTGTTCCTTGTCTTACCATTGTGTACCACCGAAAAGAGCCTGGCCCCCTCCACTTGACACCCACCCCTCAGATATTTATAGACATTGATCAGATCCCCTCTCAGTCTTCTCTTCTCCAGACTAAACAGCCCCAGGGATCTCAGTCTCTTTTCATAAGGGAGATGCTCAAGTCCCCTAATCATCCTCATGGCTCTCCGTTGGATTCTCTCCAGCAGGTCTCTGTCTCTCTTGAACTGGAGAGCCCAAAACTGGATGCAGCATTCCAGGTGTGGTCTCAGCAGGGCAGAGTAGAGAGGTAGAAGAACTTCCCTCAACCTGCTGGACACACCTTTCTTGATGCATCCCAGGATCCCATTGGCTGTCTTGGCCACAAGAGCACATTGTTGTTCCATGGAGAACTACTTGTCCACAAGCACTCCAAGGTCTTTCTCTGTGGAGCTGCTTTCCAGCAGGGCAGTGCCTAACCTGTAGTGGTGCCTGGTGTTATTTCTCCCCAGATGTAGGGCCCTGCACTTGTCCTCATGAGGTTTGCCTGCACCCAGCTCTTCAGCCTATCCATTACATTGCTTAAGTATGTAGTCCTCCTGTTTTAAGCATTCCCAGTGAAGCTTATGCTCCACAAGCACATAGTTGCAACACCAAAAAGAACCACTGAAGATGATTTCCCTGATGTTAGGATAGGCTCAGTCTACACAAGGATGTTTGTTAAAAGGGTGAGTCAGCAAATATTAGCATTTCCCATAAACTAGAGAAGAGCTGCTGAAAGGAACACATATCACAATGTGTGGCATTTATTTATAGCTTCATCTTCTGACAATCTTCACATAGGCCTCAAGTGCTGCGATCTGCCTAAAACATTGCCACCCATTTGATTTCCAACAACAACAAAAAACTAAACGAGGCACTGTCCTTCACTTTGCTCTGTATTTGTATTCTTTCCCCTCCCAGTTCTCCTGCTAGCCTCCTCTGATGGCAGAGCCCAACAAGTAGGCATCCCACCATGAACAAAAGTTTTCACTGATCCTAACCCACTGCCTCATTCTGTCAAAGCTGGCCACGTTGTCATCCTCATTGTCATTTGGATCTCTGCCTAGCTTCAAGCTACCTGAGCCTTCTTTCTTACATGTACATCACTGCATCCTAATGTCCTTTTCTATAGTTCTGAAGTTGCCCTTTATCCATGGCAAATGAGAGCTAAACTAGACAAGCTCAGTTATCTGAACTTCTTTCCTGCTATTTCTCTTCAGCTAAATCTGTTATTCTACTGCTAGATTAACACTATTTTCTCAACCTATTCTGCTTGCACCCCCTTTGCCTTGACTGAATACCTTTATTGGCATCCCAGCTTCTAGTCAATACTTCTAGAGTAGTCAGCTTTGTCCTGCAATGCTCACATCCTCCTCTCTAACATTATGGGGTACAGAAAGTGGAAACAGACTTAGATTATGCATGTAGTATGTGCAATGATTTTTACCTCCTAGTGAAGTAGTCTTGGGCTGTAAACTCTTTGGGAAAGAGGCACATAGCTCTGTATTTGCTGTGGTTGATAGGAGCTGATTTTGGTCAGCCTCTGGGTGACACAGCAGTTCAACATCATTAGTATTGTTTCTGTGAAAGGGATGTTTCACCAGGGTAATCTCTCTAATACCCTAGATTTACTCTTGAAGAACCCAATCTTTTTTTTCTGAGTAACGTATTTTTTTTAACCCTGCTCTGGTTTAACACATGTATGATCACTGACTTGAAAAAAAAAAAAACAACAACAAACAAACAACAAACAAAAAACCCCTTCCACAGTCATACTGTTAAATCATTTACCTCTTGGAACAGGCTGGTCACACCTATGCAGACCAGTGCTAAGCAGTACTAACTCCTGAACCATGACAAGGAATTGTTTGGAAGAGTGCTAGGTGACCAACAGCATGCCAGGGACAATGCCACTAACATAAAGGTACAGATGATTACATTCCCATCTCTGAGAACATTTCTAACATGCTTTAGCATAGACATAGGCTTAAGGACTTGAGTGATTTTCTCCTGCTCCACTTTGTAAGCACCCATGCAAAATAACAGAGAGATGATACCCGCTCTAGCCTAACAGCTCAGCCACTGCTGTCATGAACAGTAGAGGGGGTGGAGGTTGTATGCAAACATGCACATATGACATTTTAGATTCTCTACTTAAGTGCTAGAGGCTGATTGTTGCATTTGATAAGTTTATGTATAAACATTGTACTTAAAAGAAAAACCTGTTCAAAAGCAAAGTCCAAAGAGCAGTACACGGCTGGAAAGATTAAGGCTATTAAATATACAGAAGCATACACTGTCCAGTGATGTGTTAATCTATGGTCTAAAATAAGGCAGCTACTGGTAGTGTTCAGGAAGAGCTTTCACAGCTTGTACAGCACTCAGCTGATATGGACACACTGATTTTGGAGCAAGTATTTTTCACTTCTGTGCAAAAGGTGATATTTATACAAACACAGAATACGTGGAGAGCCTTGGAACACCTCTCCTGCAACACCAGTTAACCAGAAACTGAAAAATATGTATTTTATATTTAAAAATATTCTCTATGTACTTAGGACAGGACTGTGGCAAACTCTAGCACTTAAAACTTATCCCCCATTCCCGCCCCAAGACTATTAATACCAACAGTCAAATGCTGAAGGACAAAAGAACGCAGTTTGGCTTCAGTCACACTAGTGAAAATCTGGAGCAGCTCAGCTGAGGCCAGCATAACTGAGATCAGAATTTGGCCTACACTCAAACAAACTAAGCCAAATTAATTACCACACTCTCTTTCTACATGTCTGCATATTAAAGAGCATGGGTTTTGTTTTGCTTTGGCTTTGGGTTTGTCAGTTGGGCTTTTTTTTTTTGTTTGTTTGCTTTGTTTGTTGTTTTTTCCTTAAGTGCACATTTCAGCGAGTCTAAAAGTACATTCTGTAATTGTTACAAAAACGCCAGCTGACGTAAAGAAGCTTCACAGATTTAATAATATTTTGCTTGGAAATGGCTGTAGAAGTGGATGCTTTTTCTAATCCTGTCTGCCTTGGCTCTGAGCTATAGAAAACACCTTTCTGAGAAAGAAGCAAATAGTGAAACTTTTCTCCCGCATAAAAAGCTTCAGATATCTCAGTAATGACAATTATTTTTATCAGCTTGGATGTTTTCTTTAGTGCCTAGATGAAGATAATTTAATCAAGATTAAAAAATGAAAAGTGGACAAAAAAGAGGCCAGAAGATTTCAGGCACGCTGCATCAGTCCAGTGGGAAAAACCTTCCTTCTGCTATCTTTTACTGTTGTCAGTTAAATACTTTCTAGGTCCCAGCCCACTGAATGAAAGGTATTGAATGAAATGAAGTAGTTATCTGTCTGCCTCTTTTATCATCATTCAAGATAAAAAGTTCAAAACTTGCCAAGCTCTGCCTCCACATAAAGGAGTTTTTTTTCTAGTCAGTCTTGGTCAATATTCATAAATGTGGGCTGTTAAAAAAAAAAACCAAACCTGGGCACTGCTCTGAATCTAAATGAAGTAAAGGGCAGGAGCCATACTCCACAGATATGAGTGCATCATATTGAGTGTCAAATGCAATGGCAGAAGGAAAAAGATGTCTTCATCCCTTACCATCACCAGTCCCTGTACACCAGGTCATGATTAGACATTGACCACACCTTCAAGCACTAAGAGAGAGATATTATCAGACAGTTAATTTGGATTCTGACAACATCAACTACAATCAGAATCCAGCTTCCAGAGCCAGCATACAATTTGCTCAGTAGCCACAGAATAATTCAGTTTGCTTCTCCAAGAAGCTGTGATGCAGCAAATTCTGGAGGGAGTGTTTTGGGACGTAGAGGAAAGCCTGCTGAGGAAGCATTCTGGTAAATTTTCATAAGAGTGGGATTTATGGTCAGTCTGTCTTTTCTGCTCTGCTCCTTCAGTTTTTCTCATTATTTCAAAGACTCACCATCTTTATGCATACACTCTCAGGACACTCAGATACCTCACCTCAATACATACTCTGTCCATGCAATAGCTTTGGACTGCTCTTGCTCTTCTCATACCATTCATCACCACATACCTCCCTTTGCATCATCAGCTCCCAGTCTCGACCTGCTAAGCTGCTAGTGTAGGAAAGAGAAGGCATCCACATCTGTCCAAGAAAGGAATTGTATCTATGCCAGAGTACCCTGGAGCATGGGTACAAATTGCCACCTTCAAGGTGCGAAAGAAATGAGTGGCAGAGGCACCAACCCAGCTTCTAGTCTTCAACTCCAGCAGCTGCAAAAGCAGAAGGAGATGGACTACTGGCAGCACCATGCTTTAATTTTTCTTTTGATTTAGACAAAGCAGCCATCTGCTGCTCAGTGCAGCTCCTGAACCACCTCTGACTGAAGCCAGCAGTCGGCCCTATTGCCATGCTTGAAGCCATCAGCCCAGTTCATGTTCATACTGAGGCACATTTACAGAGCTAGGGCCTCTGAGTCAGCACTAACGACTTCTACATTCACTTTAAGGCTGGTCCTCACTGACAGATGTTTTTAAAGTGCCTGCAAAGTAAATTAAGCCTGGGCTTAATAAAACCTATTTATGTTCTCTCATTTAGCAAAGCTCGTATTTATGGGGATTTATTAGGCACTTAACTGCCTAAAAGAGGAAAATATTTGCTTGTAATTTCAATTGCTCCGTATGGCGCTCTGACTCAGTGGCCTCTAAAAGCACACAAATATTTTCCAATAAACAAAGAACTGCTTCAAACTGCTGCCCATTGAAAATGAGACTGAACACAAACAGATTTGATTCAAAAGCTTTTCCCCCCCACAAAAAATAAAACCAAAAACAAACCAAAACAAGCAAACAAAAACCCCACCCCAACCTAAACCCCAAGCCAAAAAAAAAAAAAAACAAAACCCAAAACAAAACACAAAAAAACCCAAACACCCACCACAAAATCCCAATCACCAAAAGAAATCAAACAAACAAAAAAAAAAAACAGTTGGAAAGGATCCAACTTTATTTTTACTGGAATGTTACAAAAGTTTTCTTATCTATATAGGGCAGTGACACCTTCAGTCCTCAAGTAGTGACAGTGAAACCCAACATTAAGCTTGCCAATATAATGATGTCAAAAGTACACCAGCACATGGTCATCATTATGGCTCTTGCCACTAACCAGCTTCAGGGGAAGACTGAACCAGAGATTTCTTACTTGCAAGCATCTTTCAGACTGAATCCAGGTGTAGAACTCTTAACAAGTAACTTTCCTTTGTAGCTCAAATTCATATACATGTGCATCCACATGAAGAGGACTCAAAGAACTCCCAGTAGCAGAGAACAACTGGAAATCATAAACCTAACAACTAAATAACTGAGTCACTGTGGTAGATTAGTGACTAGGTTGAATAGGCAAAAGTCAATGGAGTCAAAGAAACTGTGCCTTTCTGCATCAAGAACAAGATGTTTTGTTGTCATTCTTTGCCCACAGAGATCACCAGAGGTTACTCAACTATTATTATTTGCTTTAATTTCAGGTTGCCCAAAAGCCTTTTAGCAGGTTATCAGCTGGGTTGATTTCTCTTGTTTGTTATTCAAATAATTTTCACCTTGTTCATGCTTTGTAGCTAGTCCTCTATACCTCCTGACTACAGAACAGGCAAGGCACAAGCCGAAATGTTAAACTATTTTCAGGCTGACATACTAAATTTTGAGTATTTTCTTGTCAAATAGAACTCTTGGAGTTGAACTGCTATTTGCAGGTATTCATGTTGGACTGTATCTTCTCCACTCCCTATATTTTTGCATGCTTCCCTCTCAGTATGCCTTGACATCTTCACTTCAGGCCACTGAAAGTGGTCCAGGGAAAGACTCAAAGTTAGAATCCATCCACTCTTCCAAGAGGACCACTCTTAATTTGAGGGTGTAGAAACACTGGTCGTTGTCTGTGGTGGGTTTTGAGTTTGTTTCGTTTTCTTCTTTATAAATAATCATTCATGCCCTTTAGGAGGTCTTCCAGACTAATTTCTGAAATCACTGCCAACATAAGAGTAATATATCAATATGTAAATCGAGATTAAAGTATGAAGTGTTGTTTTATCCAGAGCGTATTCATTGTATTATCTCTAAGGGATCAAAACAAATACAGAACTCTTCTGGAAATTGATCTGCAAGTGACTTGACATTAGACAGGCATAGGGGAAAAAAAAAATATTTGAAAGGAAAAGCCCTCAGAATTCCCTGACTTTTTATAGCCATGGTCAATCTCCACATTGCTTCTCAGTAGTTATTTTGCACCTTAGCAGACCATATTTCCCTTCCTTAGTTTCTATATGTGAAGTATTCACCATGAGTGATAGGATAAGCTGTACAGTGCATCATTTCAGTGGGTTTAAACATAAAAATGAGATTTGGGGAAACGTATTGATAACTTGATACCCTGGGAATGAGGAAACTGCAAAACAATTATTACCACTACGGCTTACAGAATATTTAGCAAGCCACATGAGAACACTGGCACCAGTGACTGCTGAACAGACTCTGATGTCCCCTAGGAATGGATTTGCTCTTAATACCACAGGGCGTCTGTCCAGAGCTGTGTCACAGGAAGTGTGTGCACATTTTTGCATGTCTAAGAATCATGAAAAATCTTCTATATATCAGAATTTTCATTCCTTAACTACTTCTCTCAGCTAGTTTCATTTCTATTTTTCTGTTTCATTCCTGTTTGTTTTTTTTAACAAAGAAATTTGATACTTCATTACAACCTTGTTCACAAAATTAAGACAAGCTGCCTCCTTCTTCCAATTGTTTTCAAGGGAAAAGAGGGTTTTTAAATCAACTTCAGTGAATAAGTTGCTGTTCGGTAAAATTACTTTTTTTTTTTTTTTTTTTAAGCAGAAGGACATCTTCTGGATCCAAGGCAATAAAACTCTGCCAATCATTTTGTGACAGAAAAGAGAATTTCCTCCCTTTCAAAACGCATTGTGGTAATAATGTCTTAACTCTGGATGGAGAGAGATGTTCTTTCCCTGAAAATACTTTTCTCAGAGGATAAAATGCTTAGAAGAAAATAAGAAGAAATTAGGAAGAAAACAATGAAATTCTACAACACACAGCTTCCCACTAACTTCCATTTAAAACAAAGAAAGCGAGTTTCTTTTGCACAGTGGCATTTCCTGTCGAGAAGTATTGCTCAAAGAAACAAACAACTTCCCAACAAATGATATAAATCTAACATTTCCAATATAAAGAAAAAAAAAAACACCACAAGAGGGGATTAAATATGGCCTGCTTGATGAGTGATGCAATTGTCTCTGCTTTATGTCCAGTTTCTTCCCATAACTGCTGATTGCTCAAGGCAGCAGTTACCAGGGAAGTAGATGGGCTTTACAGAGCCTGCAGGAACACACACCTCTCTAGACCAGGAGAAATATCTCCTTCCCCTCCTGAACTGCTCCCAGTTCAGAAGAACACTACCTTGTGTTTGCATTCATTTCTCACAGGTAAAACATTACTTTTGGGCTGCCATATTATTCTTAAGCCAGTCTTTGGGCTTTGTGATTTACAAGTTTTTTATTTGTTGTACATCAGCATATTAACATAAGAGTTTTCTCACTGACCATGGCATTATGTCAAGATTAAGCATCTCACACCACTGTGAGAGAAGGCTGATATACAGAGCATAAGGTTGGCACAACTCAAGTGTTCCCCATATTGCCTTTTGATTTTAGAGGCTGTCACTATAAGAAAAAATATTCACTTCTTTTTCACGTCTCCTCTTCAGAGATTACAACAAACTGGGATCTTTACCATGGATTATGAATCATATAAAGCTGTGCTACATTCTGGAAAGTCCTTGATCTCATATGGGTGCAGATCAAACACTTGAATCCTGCTGCGAAAGGAGGAAAAGAGTCTGCCTTCACAGCATTGCAAATTTCATGATTTCATCTTGGAGCTTGTGATCAGCTCTCAGTCTTGTGATTAACAAGAAGTTCCAGCTTCCACTTTAGAAAGCTAGCGTTTAGTTTCACTGTCCATAAAGAACAGCATAATCCTATGGCTCCCTTAAATCCCAAGTGGCTCAAAGACTAAGCCACAGAGTGCAACATTTAACTCTTCATGGGGGAAAAAAAAATATTTTCACTCTACTTTGGAGTTAAAATCCTTTGTTTTTTCTTTTCCTGCTTTGTCAAAAAAATATCTTCCCCCCAGAATTTTGATGTTAGAAAAGACATTTTGAAATACTAAAAAAACACTTTTGGATTTCAAAAGCTAATTTCAATTTGTTTTTTCTTAAAGTTCCTCCATGTCTTTTTTTTTTACTACTCGTTGTTCTGATTGTCACAATCAGCAGTATTTAAGGAGTACTTACAATGGCATTTAAAATTTTTAATTATTGCTCTCCCATCTACAGAAGAATAAAAGATTGGTGCAGTTTCAGTTTTGCAACAATCACTATATAAATGCTAAGTCTTGTGTTACAATAACATCTTAATTTAAGATCTCCTAAGTACCTAAACCATGTGGCTTTTAGAAATGTTAATTTATGAGAAAGAGCAGCCTGAAGATTAAAAAAAGACAGACTGATGTGCCAAGTGGCATGTATTTCCTTCCCTTTTTTGATGTTTCAAACTCAAATCATTATTGCAAACCATACTTAGTTTTTGGAATGGACTTCTAATAGAGAAAATTAACTCACTGTATATTTTACTGAGCAGGAATGACAGCATCAGCCTTGAACAGCTTAACAGTTGGGTTTCCTGTGCTTTGAGATCACATTGACTTGGAAATTCTCTTTTTATTTATACCAATGGTTTTGTAGAGCAAATATTCTCCTAGACAATAATCTTTACAAATTGAAATTAAATCTGACTTTGATTCCTTGCATGATTCACTCATATTTACTTTAACACAACTCTCTCTGCAACACTTCAGCAAAAGGGACTGGAGATTTACACTTACCATATGTCTCAAATTGTCACTGTTTGAAGCTTAATTGGCAGAAAGGATAAAATTAATTTTTCTTTCCCTTTAAATAAACCCAAACTGACAGAATTAAGAGAATTCCCTCCAGCTGCCTCCAGTCTAAAGTCCAACTTGTAAAGTGCTGGAATTCAGATTCGTTTTAGTACAAGAAGTGACACATGGCAACATTAGCAGTGGGTAAAATCCTAAGGAAAATGGATGTATTTAACTGTATTGTACTAAATTAGGCTGGACCAAAAAAAAAAAAAAAAAATCAAGTTCTGAACAGGTCCGGATATAGCCAGAATTCTAGACCTGATAGAAATACATACATGAAGGAAAGGAGATATTAGACATTGGCAACTCGTGGTCTGGTCTCCAAATTATTTTGAGGGATGACTCTAGTCAAACGATGCAGAAAACTGCCAGATTTCTACAGCATAGATCTGTTGAAAAGTTTTGTGTTTGCAATAAAGGTTTGCATGCATCTATGCCCAGACATTCTTTCTAGAGTGCTTTTGCAAGCAGGAAGAAATTCCTCTTTTACCTTTAAAGCAATAAAGATCAGGTTGTTACCAGAAAGCAAAGAGGTCTCTGACTGCACTCTCAAAGTGTACTAACCAGCTGAAAACAAGACTAGAAGTAAAAATGCGATTACAAAAATTACAATTTCGCCTGGGGTCTGGGATTAGAAACAGGGAGAGAACTCCAAACCTCTAACACGTATCTGCTGATCTCATCTTTGAAATTCATCCCATCACTCTTAAGACCTTGCAAAAAAAAAAAAAAAAAAAAAAAAAGAGATCATAGTCAAAATGCATGTTTATTTTAAAAAAATAATAATAATCTCAAAACAGCCTTTACATAAGCAGTTCCTGTTAAAACTAGGAAAGAAAAGCTAATATTGGACTCTCCAGTATCACATTCAGCAATTTACAAGGTCCTCAAAATGTTTTCCCCAACTTCTCAGCAAGAACCACTTTTCTTTCTATCTCCTATGAGTGAGCAGCCACATGAATATGCATTTATAGGTTGGACTTGATGATCTCTGAGGTCTTTTTCGACCTGGTTGATTCTGTGATTTTTTTTGTGATGAATTCAAATTAGAACAAGCACCTTATTTCAGAGACAAGGAAGCTCTGAGGTAACTAATGATTTTAGCAGCGATGCTGGAAGTGTTGAGAAGGTCCCTTAACCATGAACAAAGAGGAGAAAGGGAAAGGATGGTTCAGAAGGGTGTCATTGTCACTTTAAAAGTAGCCTTATGCCATCTCTAAAGGAATGCACCTGTGGTGAAAGGTTAGAGGGATGAATAGCTCTGCTGCTCCAAGCAATATGGTCATTCAGGGTAATGCTTAAGCTCTGAACTGTAAAAACTGAAACTCAACCAAACATTTCTTCATAGCTATTTTGATCTGTAGTGCAACAGCAGAGAGCACTCTAGCCTTACACGCTACACTGAATGTCCCCAAACCACCAACCACCAAAGTCTTCCTCCTATCTGCAAGCCTTCCCCCAAAAATTCAATGTTGCTGCACTTCCACTTTTCTTGACATAGTGGTTTCAGCCATCTGCAGTGGAATTAACAGGAGAAAAGAGTTTCTCATTTCACAACCACCTTCAAAGCTCTGGTCTGCCAGAAGCACTGATCATGTTCATAGAAAGGGGACGGAAGAGTTGACTCTTCTGAAGGGATAGGGACAGACAAGTAATTCCAGCTGTGAAAGACTGAACAGCTGAACCTAGCAGCCATGACAAGACCAAACACCTCCCTAGATCACCCCTGGTTGTAATGTGGGGCCTACAGATGTCCTTTTACATTTTCTCACAGAATAAATCCATAACAAGAAGCTCAATGGTTCTCCATTCAGCACAGTTCTGATTCAGCTTCAGTTCCAGGTGGAGCCATCCTGTTGAGTTCTGGTAACAATTCTTTTACAGGCAAGAAAAGGTTGCAAATGCATCTGTTTACCAGAAAATAGAACATGGGTGCCCTCTCAGAAACCTGCAGTCCTTCCCAAACATTATGAGGTTTTAGTTAAGACCGAAATAAAGAGTTTAACTTCTTAAGCTTAGAGGAGCAAGAAGTATTTCTTGTCACCCTATTCTTGCCTATATTTGTTCCCCTTTTTGTTTAGCCCTGTTGTTGCATCCTATCCTGGCCTGAACCACCCTTCCTTTCTCTGCCCCCATTGCCTTTTACAGCTACTCCTGTGTAAATCAGATTTCTCCTGAATAGCTTCTGTTAATCTGACAGCTCAGCAGGGACTAATGCCATCACTTCCTGCCTAAAGATAAATATCTGCCATGGCATGAAAACCGAACAGGGAAGGAAGGGATGCTCTGGGTCAACAGCTGTCTCTGTAGCATCGAGGTAGGGGGGACACAGAGAAAAAGCATCTTAGACAGTATCTCTACTACCAGAGCACTAGCCCTGTGGTGTGCACAAGAAGTCATTCACATCTACCTATCCCCTGGACAACATCAGAACTGCTGAACACGGTGTGCAGTTTCTACTAATGGCCTGTGTGTATCTTCATTACTTTATTCCCCTATTGATCATTATTACTCCATTTCACACTCTCAATAAGGCATCCAAACAGCTATTATCACCTGAAGAGTAATATAACCTTGAAAGGTTACAACCTTCACCTGAAGGGGCAATAAGTAAACACAGAAAATTTAACTCAGTGTATAACCTCTTCTGCCCTACACATACAACTACTTCCAAGTCTAGCAAAAGAGATTCATACCCTCATTTCTTCTTCATCCCTACCCTTGATGGACTTTCCAGCAGATCAGTTTACTAGGGGCAGAAGTGTGGGGTGAGAAGAAATCAGGGCTTGTGTGTATTTCAGTGTTGGAGCTTACTGTGTTAAGCCCAGCTGGCTCATACCCAGCAGCACATCAGAGATGCTACACAGCTAACACTTACATTGTCTCTTAAGTTGTCAGCCTGAGGGTATCAAGAGGAAACAGAAGAAAGCCCAGATTTATTATGTTCAAATGATCACACCTTAAGGCACATCCAAGTGTGGCACATGATTTGGGAATGACAGGAACAGATGCTGCAAAATACAGTTAAAGAAAAATGCATAATTGTGATAGCTCATGACACCTTTCCTTCAACTGACTACATTTGCTGTAAATCCTCCTGCTTTCTCATTCCCTTGGCAGGCAATGGGAAGCATCATCCTCCAGTGGAGTATCTGCACCACTAGCTAGCCTCCACCAACTAGCCACCTCAAATGACAGTGATGCCTGGAAGAAGAACTCCTGCAAGAAGTGAGGGGAGATGATTACTGATATCTTTGCACAAGCACACACTGACTCCAGTCTCCAATAACAGAGAAGGAAGACAAGCCAACTGCTTAGGTCCTCTGGGAGCACCTGGTTAATCACAGTGTACCCAATGTTTCTGGGCTTGCTCCCTTATTTCAGTCTTTTCCTTTACATTCAGTTCACACACCCAAACCCACACTGGAACAGGCTGTCCAGGGGGGTTGTGGTGTCTCCTTCTCTGGAAATATTCAAAACCTGCCTGGATGCATTCCTATGTGATCTACTTTAGGTGATCCTGCTCTGGCAAGGGGTTTGACTATGATCTCTTGAGGTCACTTCCAACACCTAACATTCTGTGATTCTGTGACATTTGAGAATCAGCCTGACCTGGCCTACAGAGACATGGGAGGAGTAAAAGAGGAATGAACAATGGCATCTGCAAGCAGCAATGGGCCTGCTGTTTTACCAGCAGATGATGAAAATGATCAAGACCCACCAGTTGAGACTACACTGCTGAGGTGTCATGGGTGGCAGCTGGGCAGAGGTGGGGAGACAAAGACTGGGGGGACATCTAACCACCACCACAGCAGCCTCCAGTAGGCTCTGCCAACCCACAGACACAGCTTGAGGCCAGTTCTCAAAACATCCAATTGCAAATGTATACACACTGGGGAAGACAGTGCCAGCTTCAAGTTTGGTTTGAAAATTGAGGAATCCACTTCTTTGTTCTTATATTAGTTGGCTTAAATCTTTCCCTTTCCAAGGTCACGTTCTAGAGGGAATAATTACCATCTCTCATCAGTAGAAGATGGCCAGTGCTTTGTTTCCCTCCTGGCTGGTTGCAATTCCAAGGAAGACCATTGTGAATTCATATTATATAGAAAAATAGAGCCTCTGAGCTGGGCATCAGAGAAAATAATACTGGCTACAGGAGAAAAGCACACTGATATATCTTCTCAGGAGCAGGATGATGATTTTGTTGATCAAAAAAAAAAAAAAAAAAAGAGACTGCAGTCTTGGACTCAAATTCCCTTCCATCTCACTATTTCCCCCAAAACCTACAAAATACAGCTGAATGCAACAGCCTTTCAGAGAGGCCAGGCTTTTTCTGCTTATAGATTCCTACCTTGGCTACAGAAAAAGCTTTTTTCTTTTTTTTTTTTTTTTACCTTTTTCTTTTAAGCCTCTGGATAACTGTTATGATGTTATGTTACCTTGCAAATAAACACATACATCAAAGACCAGATTTTTTTATCATTGAGTTAGTTTGGTTGAAAAGTTTACATTGTATTTTTATCTTGGAAAAGCTGATGTGCGTTTGTTACTCAAGAAAGAAGGCACATCAACAAGAATCTCAAATCCATGAAAAAGTTGTTTAAGAATTCCTTACCACCCTGTTCCTTTGAGATCTTTTCTTCTAGGATTGCATCAGGTTTGAGAAATGAAAGAGAAGGTAGAAATCCAGTGGGACAATCTCCTCCTTCCATCATTCAGCCCACTGCAGCAGTAACACAGCACTGGGAATGTGCTGCTTGGCAAAAATAATAAATCAAGTACAGTCTTATAGAGAAAGATCGAAGTCAATCTCCTGGACTCAAGCACTTAAGATTCTGAAAAACTTTGTTCTTGGATGCTGGCTTTACAGCCTGGTCATAGGTACACATCTAATTTAACCATATCCATCTTACCCCTTGGGAAATTGCTAACAACCTGAAGGAGTTAACTAGCAGGAAACCTTTCTCTAGATGTGCATCCTTCATTTTCCATAGCTCAGTTTATATTTATCTAAATCTTCCAAGTTTTAGCATTGATCTCAGTTGCTCCTTGAGCAATCCTGTTCCTCTGTCTTGATGTTGATGCCTTTCCAAGGAGTCTGTAAGTGGCTATTAAACGCTTTGCCATCTCCCTGTTGAGATTAAGGGAAGATTCTAGCTTTGTCTGTTCAATACCTGCTAAGGAGAAAAGCAGGGTAGAAGGTATCAAGGATCTAAGGAGAAATGAAGGCAGGAATGCGTTTAATTGAAGAGGTCAAGACACAGGAATGGAGAGTAATGAACACAGTGGGAAGATCAGATATTTAAGGCTGTGCTACTTCTTGCAAGTAATTTTGCCTCAGCAATTTCAATTAAAAGAAGCTAGGATGGTTTGATGAGTTTAATAAACCACAGGCCAAGAATGAAAGGAAAAAAATCAGAAAGTTGCTGCAATCAAATGTCAGAGTACACAAGCTATTGCTATAAAGAATTATAGAGAATTTTTTCTATCTGCAGTGCTTTGCACATAGTAGTTCAGTAGGGCAAGCCCTACTTTTCAGTGGCTACAAAAGCCCTATATACTGCAAGAATCTGAGGGCTGGTCAGCCATAAGGCAGGCTCATAAACAAAGTGGCCTTTGTGACTCAGTTCAGCATTTTGTTCCCCTCCCTTGCACTATGCTAGGCAGGGTAACCTCAGGAAGTTGCACATGCAACAGAAAACCATCCCCTTCTTCCCTTAATATACTCCCACACCAGCTTCTGTAATCTTCACAGTTTCCCCTGCCCCCTCTGTACATGATGCACACGTGCCACTTTGGTTATCAAGAAATTCAAAGGAGCAAGCCTCATGACAACAGCAAACAGATCAAAATGACTGAGCAGGAACCAGGAGCTAAGCAATTTGACCTTAACACTATTCATTTCAGAGGAGTGAGACAACTCTGAAGCAGACCCCCATAGCAATAGGTTAAGCAAACAGTGGGTATGATTTCTCAGCTGTTGGTTATATGTCAGTGTTTGAATTAATTTGCCTGACACAAGCCACTTAAATACAATGGTGATCAAGCAAGGTCACAATGACATCTGGCTCTCTCAGAGCAGCTGGTTGCTCCTCTAACTGTTTTGGTCACTGTGCTATACACAAGAGCTTTGGTCTCAGCTGCTTTCACAATTAGCTGAACTATCCAAGCTAGAGCTTCACATGGAACACAGGGAAGCAGAATCTGGCCTCAGGTTTTTAACAAACACCTGCAGCTGACTGAATGCAAGATTCAGGCAGTGAGCATGTCTGGAGTCTCCTTTCAGCAACAGAAGCTGGAGCATGCACAGACAGGAGGCAAACTGAGGTCCAACCACACACTTCTGAAGAAAGCTATCAGGGTTACAATTGTGTAACTGTTGTGACAAGTTAACTAACATGTGGCAAAACAACACAAAAACTCCTCTGTTTGACTCCTGGCACAAACATTTCTTCAGTTTCAGAAGAACCCCAAAAGTCTCTGGACTGAAAAAGCACTTTGACATCTCTTTCTGCAGGGCTAAGCCTTCATGAAACACAATGAAGGATGAAGGGTTCTGAGCAAGGACACCCTGGAGTCAGAGGGACATCAGAGTAGTTGGTACCTCATCCACTGCATGCATACCTGAGCAGGACGGAACTAGTTATGCAACTTCACTCTGCTGCTGGCAATTGCAGCATTAAAAACTTGAGAGGAGCTTCATGCATATGAACAAACATTTTAATTGCTCTCTATTATACTTTCTCCTAACAGACTTTACTACCTTCTGGTTGCTTACAAATGTTTGATTTAATTGTCTGAAGATTTATGGTTTTGGCCTTTGCTTTACTCACAAGCCATTTTCCTGCTGTGTTGACCTGAAGGTGCTTTCCCAGTACATTTTCCCGTATCAGCCTGGCTCAGAAGTGGCAGAACACCTCTTACATGAGACACTCTGGTAAGAGCCAACAGGAGAGTTATCCAGAAACTCTACATGGAAAGGACAGATGTTTACATGTGAGAAAAGCTGCTGCTAATCACAACTATTACAGCACCAAAAGCTAGGAGCACAAGTTTGTGTTTAATGGAACAATATGCTACAGCACAAAACATCCTACAATAAGATACTAAGGCCTAATCTGACCCAATTCCCAGAAACTGTGCTTTGTTAACAAGTGTCATTAACTTCAGTGTAATTACTCAGACACAGGTATCCAAAAGCAAGTCCTCATTCAGTAACCTCTATAATATGACTGAAGTTCTGGTATGTAAGTAGTCAGCATTATTTAGGATGACTCAGGTCACTCTAAATATAAGATACCCACTGTGTGTTACAGCTTGAGAGGTCTTTAAACCATGTGTAAAGTGATCTCATCATGTGCTGCTTTGCATCTTATTGCTCAATCAGGTATTGCTAAACAGGAGCATTAAGTATTCCATTGTACAGCACAGGGTACTTCATAGTACTATGCAGTACACAGGACTCCACTCCCATTCCAGCAGCAGTTTACTACAGAATTCCTAGCACAGGCAATAAATTAGTGTCCTCTACACTTCATAGAGAATGCACTCCATAATAAAGGACAGATGTTACAAAGGAAGTTACTTTCATTTTGAAACAGTCAGAGAACCTCCTGATGTTCAACAATCAAGTAGCCCCTACAGAACTATTAGTCTGGGCAGTGACAGATCTGATAAAACTGAGATACAGCAGCATGTAAAAGGAGGAGAGGAGAAATGTGTGCAAGTCTGAGCTGGGTCACAGGCATTTAGTAGAGTTGTGCCAATTTGGATGAGCAAAGATCTGGTCTTGTAACTTTGTGCACACAAAATACTACTCAGAATAGTACTTTTCTCAGAGTAAGACTTCTGATGTGAAAGCCTTCTTGCCTTCAAGGCAGTCATGGTTTCAAACTCAAGAAGCAGGGAGGAGACAGGAAAAAGATTCATGAGCCATAAATCTTCCTATTTCAGTTGCCTTTTTTTTTTTTTGGTGTTTGAGAGTGTCTCATACCTCATTTCCCTTGGCCAATTTCTTGTGCTGAGGGGGAAAAGATAAACCAGCATTCCCATGCTTCAGACACACTAAAGCTTTACTGTTTTGCTGTTGGGTGGGTTTTAGAGCCTGAAACATCTTCCTTTACCCAAAGCCAGCAAATGCAACAGCTTAAGAAAAAGCCCAGAAGAATTCACTATGAAATCAGATCATCTGAAAGAGAAGTACATCTGATGCATGCTAAAGTTCTGTGTAAACCTGTCTGCTCGTCCTAGCTCTAAGGGAAATCCTTCACCAGCCCCATAAGGAATCCCACTCCTCATCTGGCAGTGGAGCTGTTATTCTTTAGCTGACTCAGACTCATCAAGGAGACCTATGCAGTGTAGAACACACTGCTCTTGCCACCAACCTATTCTTCCTTTGTAGCAGAACAGGAAATTCTTCAGTGAAGTGCAATTAGCAGAAATGCCTGCATACATGCTCATCAGTTGTGTTAAGCAGGAGGTAGGTAGTGTATGCACATCTCTGGGAGACAGTGGGGAGGCAAACCTGGATACCAGCTGGATAGATGGGCTGAGGCCAACAGTATGAGATTCAGCAAGGTCAAGTGCCAAGTGCTACATTTGGGCTGCAACAACCCCATGCAACATTAGAGGCTGGGGGAAGAGTGGCTGGAAAGCTGCCCAGTGGTGAAAGACCTGGGGATGTTGATTGACAGGCAGCTGAATATGAACCAGTAGTGTGCCAGGTGGCCAAGAAGGCCAGTGGCATCCTAGCTTCTATCAGGAATAATGTGGCCAGTACAGAAGTGATTGTGCCCTTGTATGCAGCACTTGTGTGGCCACACTGAGTATTGTGTTCAGCTTTGGGCTCCATGTGACAAGAAGGACATTGAGGTGCTGCAGTGGTGGTGGGATTGAGAAGTCAATGCGAGTGGTTGGACTTGATCTTAAAGGTCTCTTTCAACCTCAAGAGTTTCATGATTCTAAGACCATTCAGAAGAGACTGGTGTCTGTCACTGTTAAAAAGGGACCAGTTTGGTCTGAATCCACTCTGGGACTCAAGGCTGTGTAACTCTTTGGCTACCAGTCTGTCCCCTTTGCAGCAGGATACAATACAACAAACAGCAATGCAGGGTCATCAAACAGAAGGCTGGAGGTCATTTGTGCTGCTAAACCCTAAGATGCTTTCATCAGTTTCCTAGACTCCACTGCAATAATTTGCTTTCTTGCTCTTTATACAGAATAAAACATGCTAAATATTCAAAATGAGTTAAAGTACCTCCCCTGCAAGTGTCACTAAGTTTTGCAGGCACTTTTATAAGCTGTCTTTGCTGCTGTGGACAGTCTTGAAATTCATGCCTAATGCCTTCCCCTCTGCCTCCCACTAAGGTGGGCTTTCATAGACCCTTCAAGAATATATTTGCACTGAGGCCCTACAAACTTCTACATTGGCACAACCAAGCAATAGAGAGCTGTGGGAGTAGAGTAGGCATTACTTGGACTAGCTTTGCCAACCAAAAAATGCATTCTTACAGCACCTCTCAGGTGAGATAAACAGCTACAGTCGATTGAACTCCTTGCAGAAATCCTGGCTCCCACCCAGCCAATACAGTTCTTGCAAATCCAGGTTAAATAGCCTTCAAGTTGTATGTGGTCATTTTGCTTCTGAAGTACAAAAATCATACAATATGCTCCCCACACATCTCAATGTGAAATTTGCTTCAGCTCAAAATATTTCATTTTTCACAACTGGCTTAGACTTCCAAGCTGTGCAAAGACTTCAGAAGGAAGCATCAATACAAAGGGTTGCAGGTAATGATTTAGGATCCAACTCAGTTAACAATTCTCTGCAGACAGACTAGAAATAGCATCTCTAAAACCCAAGGAGAGACAGCTTTAGGAAAGTCTTGCTAGACTTTGCTATGATTAGCAAGAAATTTCCTCATTTTCTTCAGGGAAAAAAAAATAGTAAGAGACATGTTATTAGTTTATATATATAAGGGGCTGAAAAGGATGGGTGCACTGGAAGACAGACTATGCTGGGAGATCCTTCACCTGCAGATCTGTATACAGGAATTCAGACAATGCTGCAATGGTGTAGACTGCAGCACATAGCTGAGAGTCTGTGCTATCCCCTTACTGATCCATGATCGACTTTCTTGGATTATCTTGCCAGGCTGGTGTTGCTGTCTTGTGCTATACATAGACCAAGTAAATTAATATAGGTCCTTCTCATAGTGCCATATGCAGGATGAATCAGAAAAATTCATCTCCAGTGGTTCGAGGGGGGCAGATCAAGGACAGCTCCTACCAGCTCTCCCCTTACCTTAAAAGAAATCACTACACTTTCCTTGGCTCAGCCACTTAAGCACATGCCATTTATGTGCAGCAGTCCTGTGTTTCACAGACATGCACATAAAGGGCAGACAACAGCACACATGCAGGTTAAGGGGTAAAGGAAAGCAGGCTGAAAAGAACCCCAATAAACCAAACATCCCACACCTATCATCACTCAGACCATGCTTTTGTGAAGGTCTTTTTTTACTTGAAAGTAGCTGCCAAACCTTTTGGAACAGATTTTATCCTGAAGAGATTGTGGGTTGTTTGCTGCCCTTCGTTTGTGGGTAGATGGCTTGATTACTTCTCCAGAGTTGAATGCCAATGTTTTGTGACAAATTAATTACAGAATGGGAGAATTGCAAAAATACTTGTCTGAGCACCAGCTGCTTTGTTTGCCTGAGAGGGAAGGTGTTTATACAAGAACAATCACTCCTGTACAGGCATTCCTCAGAGACAACACACATTTACAAATGCAGTTGAGTTCCCACAGCAGCAGCTCATAATTAGGCGTGAGCACAAGCAGCTCACCGGCCTCCAGGGAGATTAATTGAGCACTTTCTCAGTGCTCATCTCCACCCAGAAGCTGGTATTCTCGGGCCTGCAGTTAAGTGATCCACCACCATCCATCTGTCCTGCTGTCATCCCCATTAAATTAAGCATGTTTTACTTCTTACCATTTACCTCGCCTTTATGCCTCACTGGAAAACAGAAGTGTACTGCTCGCAAAATTACTCCTCTACATAATTTGAAGACTTGTGGTTGAACATATCACATTATAAGGAAAGCAGATCCAAAGGTCAGTGCTCCTACAAGTACTCCCTTCCATCACACCAGGAGTTGTAATTTGGCAGTGCAGGCTTGGCTTTTATGTTGGCATCTTTCACAGCCCTGCACAGAGTCCCCGACCCTTTCCCACAACAGCTCCCCAGCTGCAGAGACACGTGCCACATGCCTTTATTGCCAGCATCTTGCACAATCTACTTGCAAGTCTTTAAGGCAGACTCTGATGCTTGTGCTCTGGGCTCTGGCTGGACAGGAAGGGAAAGCGAATGCTCCCATTTTAGCTTTAGCTTATTTTAAACACATGATGACAGATGCTCTGCAGTGGGAAGGGCCTCTGGATGCTTCTGCAGCAAGAGTAAACACAGGAATGTAACTGCAGGGGATGGGGAGAAGAGCTCAGCACATGTTCTTACCCAGCCAGGTGACCCTGCTGCATCCTGACATAATACAGACTTCTGCAGTGACATAATATAGGCTCCAAATTAGGTGTTGTCCTATCTTTAAGTCACAGGGTTCTGCCATAAACATCATATGTTAAAAACACCACAGGAAACAATTTTAACGTGGAAGTCAGCAAAAGCTCCCTCCCTTCTTGGTATTTGTCTCCTTGTCCTCAGTGCTAACATCTGGGATTGCCACAGCATAATGACACTTTCTGCCAGGCTCCAAGGAGGAGCCATGGATGTTTCTAGTGTGGGGAACTGTCTCTCTTTTCTGTGAGCTGCTATAGGTCAATCTGAACTGGATCTAAACCCCCAGGTTTGGGAAAAGACAAGTAGATCAAAGCATCACAGTCACTCCCCTTTTCCCAGAATGGCGGGAGCTAGCTTTGCCACCTTTTTGACTGCCAAAGCTTTGTAATGCAAGCCTGTCTTCAACTATTCACAGCATCAATGCCTTCCAGGGGCACTGACTTCTCTGAAATCCAAGACAACACAATTTCTCCAGTCTTACTGGAAGCAAGCAGCAAATAAATCCAATCAGACACCAAAGAATTATATCATATTACAGCAAACAAGTGTCACACTTCAGCATGCCACTGAGAGAATTTCCCACAGCTTGAGAATACCTTCAGTTTAAATCTATAATCACCTCCCTACCAGAGTACAATCAACCTCAAAGAAACTTTCTCAACACAGGACAGCACTCAAGATGAAAGCAGGAACAGGAATTGCTGGAAACCAGCAGTTCTGAAAAAGGCCTGGACACCACTACACCAGAATGTTCCTGCTAGAAGGTGCCCACTGGCAACAAGCAGCAATGAGAAGACAGATCACTGCAGGGTATGGTCTGATCTCTACCACATGATCCTAGCTCAGGATCTGTGATAACTGCTCCCCATTGCCTACAGAGATAGTCAGGCACATCCTGATGTTACTTCACCAGAGGTCTTAGTACAGGTTGAATCACCCTGCAGGCACAGTTTTCCCTCACCAATGAGTCAAGAAAGACCTGATGAGTAACACACAACTGATTTGTGTAGGTAACAGTGATAACCTTTAGTGACTTTAGTCACTCAAAAATCATAAAATTAAAGAAAAGAATGAGAATGCACAAAGATTAAAGCATTACTTTATTAATTTCCTGGCTTTTTTGAGGTATAACTCAGCATCATTTATGACTCCATATGCAATAGCATTGAAAAACAATCAAACAAAAACTGAAACAAGACCACCACAACAAAGGGCACTTGAAAAATAGGTCACTACCAGCTCAACCCTATAAACATCCCAATTTACAAAACTACTGAAAACCAGTCTTCCATTTTAGAGTTTCATCCCACAGCCCTAAGCTTTCCTCCAGTTGTTTTTGCAGCTCCAGAAACATTTGGAGGTGTAGATCCTGAGCACAGTCTCTCTACACTCATGAAATCCATTTGTCACCCACACAAGACAGCCACATACATATTTTTCAAAACCTCTCACACTGCAGAACAAGACTGGCTCTGTGCTTTCATAAATTTCCTTCAGACAGGACTTGAGAGACCCCTTCATTAGCCATCCAAGGTACCCCCAAGAGACCCACTCTTTTGCTGACATAGAAGACCTGTACCCATAAATCCCCTACACACCAAGAGATGCTCAAACAAGACCCTGTAAGACAGAGATGATTACACTGTTAGAAATGGATTCCATCACCTGTTAAATGCAACTATCACAACCTAAGAGCAAAACGTTTCTGTTCTGTTCTTTGTCCTTTCTTTCGTCCTTGCAAAAGGATTCCCAAGCAGGTACACCAAAGTGAATGCACTTCAAGAACAAATTCAAAGCACATAGGTATCAGAGGGTTAAAAATGAAAAGCACAGGCTCTCTAGGACATTCTGCTTCTGTTCTCTCAGACCCCAGTTCCACAAACACACACACCTGCACTTAATTTTAGTACAGAAACCAGCAGGTTTCTGTAGGACACTCCTGGAAAGTAGGATAAAGACTCTCCCATCTGCAGAATCAGGGCCCAAGGCTGTGGCCTCTCGCTGGAGTGTAGCTGGGAAGTGTCTTCCTCCACAAGATTAGCAGAGGAAGGTCACACAATTGGAGTAGAAAGGAAAAAAAGCCTCTTGGTAAAGGGCAATGGCACAGTGGATGGATCTGCAAAACCAGTTTAATTTGGTTCTCTCCTTCAGGGAAAGAAAAAAATGTAGTTTGAAGAGCTTTCTATTTCTACCTGCATCCATCTGGGATACTTAAGTAAGTGTTGGCATAAAATAGTATGTTACAGCAAAAAAAGCCAAAGGATTAAGGCCCTAATCACACAAATGGGAACCAAGGAAGGACAAGCATTCAGAAGGAGAACACAAGCCTAGAGCATTCCTAATCTCAGCTCAAATATTAGAGCAACAACTTTAAGCAAGTGTTGTGGCCACCTTCTCACTGTTGTCAGGCTAGAATCTATTCAGCTGCACCTTGCCTCCCAGAGGCAGCCTCATGAAAAGGCTTTTTACAGTCTGGGAGGCATCTGTTTAGCAATTAATAGTACAGCATTCATTAGCAATATCTCCTTCCTCCACTCCCTCATCTTGGGCTAAGCTTCGAACAACTCATAGTCTATTCATTCTGATACAAACAAGGATTCAGAGGGGATCATGGATACACACCTTTCCTTATGTGAATCATTACAACAGGGACTCACCATGCCAAGATGAGTCTCAATAAAAATACTTTTGTGAGAGATACCTTCCAAAAACACGAACAAAACAGTTGACTGCAACACACTAACTAGCTACTTAAGCTTTTGAAATGCATTGGTCTCACCTCAAGCACCTGGTGTTTCGAGACACAGGCTCATTAGTAGGTTGGTTTAGGGAGTCAGCTGAACTGCTATTGTCTGGTTGCTCCCTTCCCAGACAGCAGGACTTGCACAGCAGTGGTTTGCATTTTTTTTTTTTCAGCTTCATCAGAACTTAAAAGTTTCACATCACAAACTATTATCTATGCAATGTTTTAGACCGTTTCACAGCTTGAGCTGTATTGCTGGTCCTCCAGAAGCCTGGCATAACATATTGACAGATGGTCTGTTTGACATTTAAAGAGCCTTGCTTTTTCACATTGGTCAGATTCAGGAATTTGGCCTGTTCCAGGTAGAAGTGTGTTTTACTAACTATGAGCAGTCCTGCTGCACAGGAGCTGTATAAATGCAGAGCGAAAATGACATCTCATACTTATTACTCCACTTTGAAATAGATTTTTTGACATTTGACAATATGATGTTTCTCCCTCACACAGAGCAGCACAGAGATGGTCTGCACAAATGAAGACCTCCCATGAAACTCCCCAGAGGAAGGATTGAATAGATCAGTAGGCAGGCCTAGACCTGAAACAGGCACCGGGACGCTTCTAAAAGAGGATGCTTCAGTGCCTTCTGCCTCCTCTTATCACTTAAAGTCACCCACAAATACATGCATGCACAGAGCAAACACAAATTTCATTTGTGATATTCCCACCAGATCTGGTTAATACTTTAATGCATCTGTTTTGTGATCACCAAACCAAGCACACACAAAATATCTGTGAGTTTCAACCTTCCCTTTTGGGTGACTGTTTTATTGGGTGTCATTTCTATACACACACACACTCCTGACAACTCTGGATTTCCTCTCAATTCCCCTCAAGGCTCAGCAAATGCTGGCTAACTCTGGTTTTGAGGACAAGAGTAAGTGATCACTCAGACAACAGCAAGACATAACTTGGCCAAAGTACAAAAGTGCAAGGCCAGGGAAAGAGAATTGGTGTACATGCCTATAGACAGGTCTGTGCACATGCTCTGGCATGCTGGTTCTTACTCACTGTCACACACACACACATTTTGCATGGGCTGTTGCTATGGACCTCAGATCTAAAGAGCTGCAGAAGCCATTAGATGTCTAATCACCCATGATTAATCCAAACGGAACTTTCCCATTCACAGGAACACTCCCAGCTTCCAAACAAGAACGGTAGAGTGTTCTCAACTGTGCCTCAACATGCTCTATAAAGTGTGATGAAAGAGAACAAATTTGTCCTGGAGAAAGACATCAGGCTATTGCTGTTTTAATAAACTCGTACATTTAGTTCTTGAGTGCAGCCTCCTGTGGCAAGCCAAAACTGTTTACCAACACATGCTTCTGGGATAGCTCCTTTAGAGCTCTCAGAGCCCACATTAGCATGCCAAACACGCTAAGGTTTAACTTCTCTTTGTCTCTCTCAGTCCCATCTGCTGCTTCCTTAAGTGAGACCCCACTTTCAACAACATGCATCAGTCAGAGAAAGATACATTCTAGCAGGTTTGGAGCTACATCTGCTCTTCCTTGCATAAGCCTTTCCTGATTTAGAAATGGTTAAGTCACTTGGAAACCCATTCTCACCTGTGCAGCGCAGCAGACAAGAGCTAAGTAGGTTTCTTTGCCTCAGGCTCTATCTAGCTTTGGTGTATGTGTAGGTAGAACTGTTTGCTATAGCTATTTTCTCTTTCTCAAGGGAAAAGGTGGATGCAAGGTAAAGATTTTTCAAAACCACGTATTATTCCAGACAATTCACTTCTACAGCACCCAAAATTATGCACTGGAAAGGTACCTTGGATGGTACAGATAGGAGTGAACACCTAGGGTGGAGAAAAAGATCAGGATGGGGGAACACAGCAGGGAAAACATGAAAAAACAACCAAACCAACCAAACCAAAATGCAGCACACACAGATCAGGGCCTGTTAAAGCTCCCACACCCAAAAGTCATCCATTCTAACCAGAAGTAATTTACAGTCCTTAGATGATGCTCCAAAGCTTTATCCATTATGTCATGCGTGGTCTTGGTCACTCCTTGCTCAGTTTCCTCAGTTACACAATCATGAGTTCAATTCTTAGTTACTAACAGTGACAGAATATCTATAACAATGGGGGGTGGAGGGGCTGCTTTCTTGTTTTAATCTGACACACTGGCCATGGCTTACTGCATGGTGTCATGCAAAAGCTTTCCTTCTATGACCAGAAACTCTTGGTGAAACAAAGAGAGGCATAAACCCAGCATGGAGAAACCCTAGCAGCTCCAGCACTCTGCCAGGCATGCTCATTGTAGCTTGGCCTTTCTTATCCTTCAGGGAGTCCTCAGCTCTGCTGAGGGAAAGGTGAGGAACTACTAGAAACCAGCCACCTTCCTTCCTGTTAATTAACACCTCACTGAGAGAAGCACACTGGTCTCTCATCACTTTGATAAGCAAGCTCTGGAGTCTGTGGAGAAATGAGTGCTCACCTCAGGAATGAGACTAGAGTGGGCAGAAATTCAGAAACCCCTTTCTGCTCCTGGTAGACTGCAATGTGCCTTGGGATCTGTGTTCAAATTAGCAGGGTACTTCAGAAATCGCAGGGCTTGTACTTTTGTACCACATGTGAAACCACAGACTACTGTAAAATGGACACCAGCTGAGGCACAGCATGAGTGTGAAAAACATGAGGTAGGACAAGGCAAGAGCTGAATGGTGCCAGGATTACAGGTTCTTCAGGAGTAAAAGTCCTTCTGAAGCCTGCACCTGGTTAGTGCAGGTTTTGTAATGTAACTGGGCATCTGTGAGTCTGTGGACAATATCACATCCTGCAGGTGCCCTGCAGGCAAACCGTCCTTTTACCTCTCCCTTATATTCTCATCCACCTTTCCTGTGATTCACATCCATCTGTTTCTTTTATGAAAGAGAAGAAATCTGTTAAAGATCAGGAGGTTAACCTGTCTGCTCAAACAAACCAAAGAAAACACGTGGTTAGAATGGTGACTTTTCTTGATGCATTGCATCTAGTTTAATGAAGAGACTACAGAGCTGATAGAAGATTTGATCCTACTTCATTTCCCAGGAAGAAGCTTCTCATGGCATTCATCTACCATAAAATCTATTCTCCTCTGTCCAAAAAAAAAAAAAAAAAAAAAAAAAAAAAAAAAAAAAAAAGGAGCTCTAAACTAAAACTAAATTCATTCCTCTCATGCATCACTCCTTTAAACTACCTGTCTAGGCCTGATCCAGTTTATTCTGTTTTCTTCACTGTTCCCAGCTTGTCCTTAGAGCTGATGAAGTCACTTGTCCTGTAACTTGATAGTAGAATTCCCCAATGCAATTCACACAAGCTCCAAACTGGCTGCCAGATGGCAAGAAAGCTGTGTGATTTCTATTAACTTTATTGGATTTGAACCTGGCAGTTGAAGAGCCCCATACCTCACAACCAGTCCTCACCTGAGTCCATTGCCTGCTGCTCTGCTCTCTTTGAAGACTCCAATTTCATTCAGACAATGAGACACCTGTCTAGCCAAATGCCACCTCCAGTCTAGCTAAACTAAATCCAGGTATCTACATGAATGATGAGCACAAACTTAACTATGTGGATCTCCAAAATACAGCATCTGAGCAGGCACTTGGAGGTGACCTCTCTTATGACAAGTGTAGCCAAACCACCTGCACTGCAATGACATTTAGCCACCAGCACTATCTTCCAGAAAAAGCACTTTAAATATAATAGATTTTAGATTCACAGCTAAGTGCAACTGCTCACACCACTTTGCAGATGAAAAGGTATGTTAAGCAACTCAGATCTATGGCAAAGCTTGGAACACAACCCACTCTCTCTGCTTTATAGTCTTAAACTGTAACTGGAAACACAATCTTCTTTTATATTAACACCTCCTCTGCCCAGTGACATTGAGAATGATGAGATAAAAATGACAGCAGCATAACTGGAACGAAAATTGGTTGGTAGTTCTTGATAAGATTGTCATCATTGCAAGGTGATACTGCCTTGTTAGTTTCCAGCTGACACACAGAGAACTGGTAACAGCCTTGTGGTCATGCATGGAGCCTGAAATGGATGCCCACTCTCAGCTCAATGTTGAATGTCATGCATTTATTTTCTATTCAGCCCAGAGGTGTCTTTCACAACGTGGGGCCTCAGGCAGTTGATCTGAGAGCTCACCCTAGAACTGGAGACTTTAACAGGGAAGTTCTGTTAGAGGTTTCACCATAACTTTGTTTGAAGGGTGTGGAGGAAATGCTGTCCAACCTGTTAACTAAGTAAAAGGTTCTTTGAACTGTAGTTGCCTGTTGGCACAGAGCCCATTAAGGCAATTTTAATTGTTTGCATTCAGTTTTATATATATATATATAAAGAAAATGTGAAGCTGTGTCACTTTGAACTAAGATATTTTCAAAAAGACATGGATAAAACAGCTCAGGAACACACTGCAGGAACACCTAAAGGTCTCTGGCAGGGGAAAACCAAGTAAGAGAGACCTTAGGACAACATTTTGCATTCATTTTTCTGGTCCTCTTTCTCTTCAGTGCCAAAGGCTTTTGACAGAGCACAAAGAAACAAAGTCTTGAGTAAATAAAACACAAAATTAAGTATCTTCATATGGTGGACAGTGATCATATTTGGATGAGTTTCCCCCACAATATCTACCTTTTGGGAGAATGAAGGTTCATATTACACACAGATCAGATCTGGCCCCATATGCACTCATGCAAAGAGTCAGAGCAACAGGCAGTCATCAAGGAGTTTTACAGGACTGGTGGTAGCATAAGCCACACACAAGAACATAAAGTATTCTGGTTACTCAATATACAGGCATTCCCTGCTCCCTCTGGCCAGGCTCTCAAAGGGTATTTATTATGTGTTGTGGGGGTGTTGATAAGGGAGTGAGATATGGAAAGGCAGCTAGCTTGGTCCATAGAGGAAGCACTGTAAGGGAAAATATAGTGATGACTAAGGGAGGGAAGACAGAGAAGGAAGAAGATATTTCATTTCAAAGAGCATCAGCTCTTTTGGGTCTACCCATACTTATATGGAACAATTCCTGGGTAGTGAGAGAGAAAATAATGCAGTTCTGTAGGCTATACGCCAGAATATTCATGGGAGCTATAGATGATTTATAGTTTACCAAAGACACTGAGATCAGTGCTTGGACTATACTGGCTATTTTTCTATGATAAGGCACAGGTCTCTATAATGCAGAGGGATTAAAGCCTATCCATCCCTTGGAGTCACTCATGGGACATGAAATTCCTGATGCCAGGTACAAAAGCTCCTATTTGCTGCCTCCTGGCTCTGCCCCCTGAGCTGCAGCGTGCCATGTGCAGCACTAGTGTTTCAGTCTCTGCTTACAAAGCAGTTGTTTGACAGGCACAGAGATAATTCCTTCAAGACCTGTAAGAGCTGAGGCCAGCATTCAGATAAGAGGCCCTATATGTCTACATCCACTCTGCCAAGGCCTTATGCAACTTGGCTACATGGCCCTCTGAGACACTGTCTTGCCAGCTCGAGTAAGTGGCAGACACCTCTCTATGGGAGAGGAAAATTAGTCCTTTGTTAGAGCTCAATTTGCTTTTCCTTTGGGCTCAAATTTTGAAACACTTATTTTTTGCCCTCTGTATTGTTTTTGGGAAGTTTTCATAACCTGGAGCCTTCATGCATCCAAACAGGGGCTGCTCCTGCCCCTGCCACCCTTCAGTGCTGTGGTGTGGAGGCAGGCTAGCTTTGCCTCTGTAGAACACAGAGCTTCCTTGAGGTCCATGTGCTGAGTAGACATTTTCCTAAGCCTAGACTTTTTCCTGTCTGCCTGACACTGTTGGCTCTGGGCAGTGCACAGCCTACAACTGACTTGTGGAGTTTAGAGGATTCTTTTTCTGGAACTAAAATATCATTCTGTGACTATTCATTAAGGAAGAGAGAAGAGAAGAGAAAACAGGCTGAACTCAACAGATCTCTTGGGTACCCCTTAGGGAGTAGAAGAGTCTCCCAAGATATTTTGCACACAAAATGGGAAACATGGGGAGGTATAATACAGAGATATTCACACTGTGTGGACACAGGCTATCTATAGTAGCCTACTGCTGACCTGTTACTCTACTCACTTTAAAAAAGCAAACCCAGTGTCAGAGATTAATGCCCTGGTCTCAACACCACCAGGTGTTGCAGATTTAGGTCTTGCTAGCTTACATAATTTTTTGCTACAGTCCATATCTATGGAGTTACCACAGCCTCTTGGTTTACTGAAATCCAGGCTTTTACTCTTGGCTCAGAATTTAAACAGAGATCCTCCTGTGTGTTCCTGTACACAAAATAGCAGGAAAGGGAACATCTACCTGGCACATTTTGCATGTGATTTGGGGATACTAGAAGTAATAGAATATTCACAGATGACATGGAATAGCTGGCACCAAAGCAGCCCAAACCAATCCACTCTTTTTTAAATTAGGAAGACTCTGGGGAAAAAAAAATATGCAGGTTGAAAAGGAACCCACATTCTTAATAAAGAGCTGAGAATAAAACAGAGCTTCATCAGTCCAGACATGAATTTCCTTAGGGTTGATTAGTCTGGGAGTGGCCATCACAAAGGCAGATCTAGGAAACAGAACAAGCATGAGTGAAGGTCAAAACAATAGCACATGATCACTCTTTGCAAAATAGGAGTCATAAAAAGCCAAAGGAAATGCTAACACTTCACTCTTCTATTGCACCTCCCTTCGATGTGCTTCACCAAAGACACGTGTCAGACTGTGATGCCTTTACTCATGCACCTTGCTATATATGTGACCTCCTTTCATTTTATGGTTCAAAACAGTATCTTAAGTACTGAGACATCAGCCTCTTGCCCTAGACTATGCAGTGTCAGTCATTTCGGGACTGTTTTTCATTGATTAAAATGTTCAGTCAGCAATTTCTCTTGTCATTAGTCTTAGTATTCAGAGTCCAATGTAATATCAGTTACAAACACAAAAGGCTTATAATCAAGATAGAAGTCAAGAAAAACTGGAGGTGTTCTCAGAGGTTTCTACACTGCATATATAATAATATTTACTGCATTAAAAGGTGTGAAGGACTTTGATCTGCTCTTACACTGGCTCTTTCAGGTTCAGATAGAGGTTCATCTTACCTCTTTCTTGTATACCTGTGAAAGGTCACTGAAGAAGAGCCCTTTGAGGTGTGGAGACAGGTTGGACTTGATGATCCTTGAGGTCTTTTCCAACCTTATTGATTCTGTGATTCTGTAAACTGAATCAAGAGCCTGTATTGTGCTACATTTAGCCTTTACTGCAAGAAAGGTCACCTACAATGGCATTTCCACAGAGGGCAAAATGTAATGATCATGACAGCATGGCATATTCCTATTGTTGTTATAGTGATCCTAGTAAAAAACATTCCAAAAGTTTCTGCTGGCTGTAGCTGTCATTAACAAGGATTTCCTCTTGCAACATTTTGTGGCTCAGTTAAATGATAATTCCATTAAGGATCGGTGTCTTATAACAATGGTATGTGTGACATGATCTTGCAGAGGGTCAGTGTCTAAAAAAAAAAAAAAAAAGAAAAAAAAAAGAAAAAAATCATGTTTTTATGGCCATTTTACAATAGTGAAAAATTAGATTGGGTTAGATGGGGTTGGATCATGTTGGATTATTTTTGCTCTGTCGAGAGATTTCTAGGAGCTTGAAATCACTTCTCAATCCCTTCTTCCAAGTGGAAAGAGATAGAGCAAATGTCCTAGAGCTTTCCCACTGTTTTCCTCAACTCCTAGGTTAAAAATCGTGTTGATTCTTCTCCTTTGGCCTTTTCCTCAGAATTTACTTAAGGGGGTGTTTTTGGGAAAGTCCTCTGAGCTCTAGCCAAGCTCACTGAGGTAGAGATTGCCTGTGTGTCCCCTGCCTTCATAGCCCAAGAGTGGTGCTTCTCTGCTCTGCTATAACCCAATCAACATCACTGAATACTCACTAGACTCTTAACTTTGTGTCATGTTTAGGTATCAAAGTGCCCACTAACATCAGAGATGCTGAGGGAATCAGATCCAATTAAATGTGGCAACTTCATGTTTCAGCCACTAGCCCACTCCGTGAGTCAAAGCAAGCAGCTGAAATGTTGAGCAATGGAAACTGGGTCCTCTCACTTATCTATGGCACAGAGCAGCTAAAACCACAGCTGCCCAAGAAGATAAGGAAGAATGCTTTGAAGCATTAGTGCAGCCCTGGTAGTTGTTTCACAACAAATACCTTCATTAAAATGTTACTCCTTAATCAAATATTTCCATTTCTGTGGGTTCTCATTCCTTGGGTTTTAGCTTGCAGATATTCCTCGGAATGGTTAAGTTCTTCCCTTCCTCTGTACAATTGCTCAATATAGTCACGATTTTGAGAGAAACAATATTAATTGAGGGCAGAACATGGACTGCCATGCCAGAATTTTGCATTAGCAACTCTTCTGCAAACAGATTTCTTTAGTTTAACCACCAGGTCAGACATCTAGCTGATAAATAAAGAAATTACTTTCCACGGACCTCACTAAAATGAATCTGAGTGCCCAGTGAGTAAATTATTGTGTGCAACTGATTGCACTCAGAGTTGCAACACAGGGGAGAATGATTTTTTTTTTTTCTTCTTTTGTCTTTTCCCCTCCCCCTTGTCGTTTTTGGAAATTTCACAACTTTCAGTTAGCCAAATTCTGAGTCTGAGCTGAGGATCTTGCAACACTGCTTTGTCAATGCCACTGAAAAGCAAATCTGTACAGCGTCATAACTTTCATTGATCCACCAGGTTGGATCCAAGCTGATTGCAGCTCAGATGAGAACTCAGGAGGGGGAAAAAAATAAAATTAAAAAAAAAATAGACTTGTTGATTCAAACTGATATGGAATTGCAGCACATAAGCCTTCTGGTGAGCAAACAGACCGCATAGAATCATCATAGAATCGCTTTGTTTCGGAGAAGACTTTCAAGATCATCAAGTCCAACCATCAACATACCTGAAAGGAGGTTGTAGTGAGGTGAGGATCAGTCTCTTCTTCCTAATATCAGATAACAGAATGAGAGGAAAAGGCCTGAAATTGTGCCAAGGGAGGTTTAGATTGGATATTAGGAATAATATCTTTATGGAGAAAGCAGTCAGGCGTTGGAACAGGCTGCCCAGGGAGGTGGTAGAGTCACTGTCCCTGGAGGTGTTCAAGAAACACGTGGACATAGCACTTGGGAACATGGTTTAATGGCCAAGTATAGCCCAAGATTTCCCTCAGTACAAACTCTGACAGAGTATAGTATGGCAAGCACCTTCTCCTCAGGTGGGCTGTTCTGGTCCAGGACTTTCTATTTAAAATCATATTTCTGTTCAGATCAACCAAGAGTCCAACAGACTTCCTGTTGACAGAAACCGAAGCATACTTCCACACTGCCTGATTGGTAAAATGGACTCAAACCTGGGGAACAGTTGCCTGGTGTTGCATGGGCATGGAACAGTGTGCAGAAATGCTATCTACTACAGTACCCTAAATATATCTCACACTGAGCCTTATGGACCTGTGTATATGGTGGATACAGGATGAGTCCAAAGGCATAACTATGTTCAAAAAGTGGATCAGCCCATGTCTGATCTCTGGTATTAATCCAAAGACCCACAAGGAACTTCTGGCTTAGAAGATCCTCAAGCTGCTGCTGCCTGCAACTGGAAGGACAGATTAGCTACATCCATTTCTTTTTCTCTTTCTCTTTCTGAAAGCAACCACCACTAGCCACTACCAGTGAGAGGAGCTAAAGACCTAATCTCAGAAGTATGATTAGTTTTAAGTTAGTCTAGACTTTAGCCAGTGAATCAGAATGTCCTGAAATTACAGAGTTTCCACACCAGGTGCTGTAGGTATTTACCATGCTGCAGTGATGAGTTTCATAACATAGAAACATGTGCCAGATTTTACAGGCATCTGTGTTTTAAAGTCAGTGCACCTCAGGAACGAAGACTGTGCAGACATTACTGATTTTCCTCACTGCTTCTCCAAATGTTGGATTTGTTCCACAATCCAACATTGATTTGCATTGGAGCAGTCTGGAGCCTGGAGTACCTACTGCTCTCACATCACAGCAATAGAGCTGCAATGTGTTCACTGCATATTTGTTGCTATTTTTGCACCCCTGCAATTTCACCACTGACCCTTGCAATACTGGCACAGCACAATGGGACTTTGTGTGGGTGGCCTGTGTTGATGTGTGGGTCAGTTGCACAAGTGGAGAATGCCTAAGGAATGCTCTGAAGCCTCAGCCTCCTGCAGATCTCCAGACAAATGTATTTTCCAACAGATTTGTGCAGAAAGAGAGAATTGTTGCAGGCTTGGTCCTGCCTGGGGCTGAGAGTTTGAGCCTAGATCTAAGAAAGAGCATAAGAAACTGAGCCTCTTTGCAGGATTTTTGCTGAAACTTAAGCATGCTTGTACACACTGTTGTTGGAGCTAGACCAGAAAACTCAGCACCTCGAAGCACAAAGTCACACAGCTGCAGGGAAAGAAAATACGAACAATGGGAACTGTTGCTGTTGACAACGATGTTATCAGAACAAGATCAAGTACCTATTATCACCTAAGGGTTCTCCTGCTGCTGCCTGCAAGATCAAAGGAGAGATTCAGTAGCAGCCAGTGTCCCCCATGCCGTGTCCCTGCCTCATAGCAGCAATAACCATCATGACCTGGCAGGGTAGCCATCAGACAGCCAGTACAGGAAAATGTCTGTCTTGCTTGTACCAAAAGCCAATCCTGTGAACACTGTCTTCCAGGCTTCCATGGGATAGCTACCCAGAGCTTTCCATTACACTTCATTCCATCACACCTACTGTTTTCCCTGATGAGCAAGGCATGTTAGCAGCAATGAGTTTCAATCTTGCTCATCCTTCAAGAAACACTTTGAGAGTGCTAGGAACTATGACTGAAGCATCTAAAAAGGCAAAGTCCCAGAGGACTCCTTCTACTTGAGACCAAAACAGCCCCACCACAGGGAGAGAGATCCTAGGCTTCTGGGACCTGTCAGGCACAGCCAGAAGAGGCATTGCAGATTTGCTATAGTTCAGGGTCTTTGAAAGCTGTAACAAAGGGCCAGGGACCTGCATGCCACCCATCCAGATGACCCCATGTAATCAAGGTTCACTAGTTTTGTTCTTGCCCAATGAGAAGAGCTTGGGAAATGCTCTTTTTAATGCTTTTAGCATATGGGACCTATGGACTGATGGTTTTCTTTGTTTTCCTCTTTATTTATTTTCTGTTTCTGCAAAAATGTGGTGGTCCTTGCATGTACTGCTGCCTGGAGTTGCCCCACGATTTTGTTAGTGGTGTCACAGGCAGGGTTATGACCACTTGTGACAGCACATGCAAAAATAATCCTTCAGAAGATAAGGAAGCCACTGACGTATCAGGAGGCAGGAATCCTGCTTCTGTGTGGGATATCCCATGTCAAAAAACTACTGAAGAATGAGGAAAATATGAGAAGTGTAAGGAAGTCTGCATTAAGTCTCCTTTTAGATCTCACCCCAGGTTCAACAGAGAGACAACAGCTCAGGGATTTCACATTGGCTTCATCTCCTTCATTCTGTATTCTTGATAGAAACAAGTGAGAATGTAAGGAATGCCCTTTCCTAGAACCTCTTCCACTTTTCCTGGAAAGAAGTCTTTGGTCACATGATGGTGTTTTGCTGCTCTTTAGGAATTCCAGATCCTGAATGAGGCAGACTGTAAACAAGGAAACCTGATCCCTCAGGGACAGAAGGAGAGAACAAGATGTCCATAGACACACTGCAGCGTGTTCTGTGGTTTGTTTATAAATGTGCCTGTCTCTGAGTGTCCACACACATATACACACTTCCACAGAGTACATATTATCATTTTTTATCACACACCACTAAAAGCAGCCCAGAAAGAGTCAGTTATAAACAAAGTGACATTCTCCAGGACAGGCACTGCTCTTCCAGCCCTGCCCTGACCACAGCCTTGTCTTTGTGACAGCAGCTCTGTGATTTCAAGCCCAGCTGTTTTCTGGCAGGGCCTTGTTTGTGGGTTCAAGCAGGTACAGGAGCACCCACAAACTGTCACTCAATACCAGCCTTTCTAGGCTGGCCAGTTGTTAAAACCTTGTCTGGCTTCTAGGAACACAGTTGACTTTGTGGCTGCTGGGAATGAGACATGGGGTGGGTGCTGGAGAGCAAAGAGGATTTTTTTTTACTAAATAAGCAGCATGGTTTAAAAAGAGATAGGACAGAGTCCTCAAAAGGCACAAGAAGAAAAAAGAACTTGTAGAATAAGGGGTAGCAGCTGGATTGGTATGCCACACCAAGACCCTTGCCCAAAGGCAAAAAGATAAGCACAGGAGAAGCCTGAACCTTTACTCTATAGCATGTTCTTTCTCCTCTGAGTCAGATGCAGTTTGCAGTCCCATGCCAAACACTCATATTAATTCCAAAGAGTTCCTTAATCCTAGGATGTTTTTAGTCTTTACATTATACATTTACTTCTCATCAAAAAATTAGCCTTAAACCAAATACAACTGGAACTCAGCCACAAATGGGATCAAAAATGGCTTTTTCTCCCTCCATTTGTAATAGAAAACTTTCAGACAGTTGGAGACAAACCTTTGCTATCAAATCCTTCCCAAGTGAGTTATCTTGTTGCCATTTGCAAAACCTTGATCAAGGAGCCATGTTTGCTTAATTCTTTTCTGAAGGCACAACTCTCAGTGGTACAGTGAGGGGAAGATAGACAACCAGACCATTAATTAAAGCCTTATAAAACTCCAACTGAAGTTACTGGAAGGATTCCCATTGATCCATTAGATTTTGGATGTGGCTTGAAATACAGCAATTGAACAGAAAAGTGCACAGAGACCTCTTCCCTCTCTTGCCAGATTTTTCCTGTTATTGGTATTTTCCTTTGTGTGTCCAGTGCTGTGGGGATCAGTGATCCAGACCTCTGCCAGAAAGAAAAGGTCACTTGTTTTGAGCGTGGTCCCTGCAGTATTGGTGCTTGGTTTGAGCTGCTGGGTACTGTCTCCCTCTCTGCCTAGTACTGTGGTATCTCCAAGGTCCAACATGGCTGTGACTAATTACTTCACAGTGACATGGGTGCAGCACAATCTCACAGAGCCTGACTGCAGATTTTGCTATATCCCACTGAGATGGGCTGAGCTTCACAGGTCGATGTGAACAACAACCTCAGAGCTGAGCAACTTCCCATAACAAAACTGTTCTCTAATGCTGCCTGTGGAGCCACAGTCCTGAGACATTCACAGGATCTTTCCTTGGTCCTCTCCATTGTTACACACTGGCTTAGCCCAGAAATTACTAAGACCAAAACAGTAGAGTGGCATAAATACTGCAACTATTGGAAAGAACAAACCTCAGTCATCTCAAGGACTATGGCCATAGAACTTATTGGTTAGAGAGTTGTTGGGGACTCATTTTGTCCTAGCCCTGAGTTAAGCACATGCCAGATCATTTTTTTTTTTCTGCTGCAGTATTACTTTCTGTAAAATAGAACTAATTATTATTTATATGACACTAATACTTGTGCCCAGTCTAAGAAGCCTAACAAGTACTGGAAAATTCATGAGGAAATACACAAGGGTTGCAACACAATTTTAATACTCATCATATAATTGAAAACTTCATCTCCTCTGCCAACTAAATGGAGCTGTGATGCTCCTGCTGTTCCCTCCTGCCTGAGTACAGCTACACAAACACTTCACTGCAACTTTGCCATCCCATGTGGAGCTACCTGTCTGCAGTTGGATATACCCTTGGATAAATGTCAGTGCATTTCCTTGGCCATGAAAACAAGGGAAGCTGCTTTGTACCCTCTGTAGTGTCATGGTGGGCAGCTGGGCTGTTAGTGGGAAGGAACAGACAAGAAAGAAGCTGGACCAAATTTATCTCAGGCCAACTTGTTCATGCAGCTATAGCCTGGAGCTGCTGCAAAGCACTTCTGGGCCCTCATTTTCACCTCTGGATCCTTTAGAGATTGTTCTAATGGGCTGAAACATCTCAGAGGAGATTAAGAAAAACAGCCCAGAGTGATATCTTTTGCCAATCAGCAATTTTTTTTTCTTGACAATCCACCAGAGTGTCAATGCCTGGTGTTTTATATCCCTTCTGATATTTCTTCTCCTATCACTTACAAGTGTGAATTCTCTTATTAGTCATGCTGCATCACTTCCAGCACATCATTTAATCTTTCTTCATCAAAATACCACTTAAACAAAGATTAACCTATTTGAAACGTGGCTGTTGTCTTCACTTCCCTCTGTGATGTATTTATTCACTCCTCTATTTGTTTTTTTTTTTGAGGTGGTCATGCCAGGTAGCTTCTGATGAGGAACATATTGTTCACACATTGCTGTCACATAGCCAACAAAGCCCCAAAGATACCATCAGAAGTAAAAAATAAAGCTCATAGCCCAATACTGAAATCAGCTTTTCTATATGACAGTGTGTCCTGCCCTGTCAGACAGCTCTTTTCTGTAGCATTCTCTCTGTACCTCTTTGGAAAACATCCTGCTCACTTGCACAAAAAGAAAGTACAAATCCCCTAAATTTCACCTGAAGGAAGCACAATGCCTCACTTAAAGTCACATTATGGATGATTAAAAACCTAATTGCAGATAAAAGTTGATAGGGAGGGTTCAGAATATTACTGCTGTAGCTACAACCATTATAGAGAGGCAAATTGTCCCTGTTTAGGTCACTGTGAGTGCATGCCCATTTCTTGGCTTAATACTCATGCATGCACCATGGATGTCTGCAAGCATAAGCTAATTTTCACTAATGTTACAACTGTGTTTGCAACTATATTTACTCAGCTTTAGAATTCTGTTCTCTTGTCTTGCTATGTAGAAGTGGCCAGCAGAATGCACTGTACGTGCAGCAAGATAATTTGGATCATTGCACAATGCCCACAGGGCCAGGGTTAATAAAGCCAAAGGGAACAGAGCACCAAAGCATTGTTGATAACTGTATAGACACCAGAGACTACTTTATTGGCTTTGTGAGGGAGCTTTCTATCATCTAATTGCTTAATATTCAAAGCAGCACTTGATACTGCTTATCCAGAGCTCTGCGATTCCAACCAGAAAAACATATAGCCTTGACAAAATGTCAGTGTTGGGAAAGTCACAGTAGGACTTGGAATGAAAAAGCATCAAGCCAAATGAAAAAAGTCAATGATCAAATGCTATGAGATAGAGATTGGTTTAGGATCTGTGATAAAACTCGAACATTGCATAGCAAGGGTGTCATTCTGGAAGCAATTAAGAGGTCCCCACTCTAATTTGAAGCTGCATATTATTACCATCACAAAGGTAGGAATGATGGTTAGGGGTCTGCCCAATGCCTTATGGCACAGGACTAAGCAAATGCATAGCCTAGTTATTCCTCCACACCATTACCTACCAGGTCTAGTCCTCTACAGTGTCCAGCACCTCCTATTTATACATCTCTGAACATCCTCAAGTTCTTTGAGAAAGCTCTTGGAACTGCTCTGGTGTGGTGGGTTTCTTTACTACTTTTCTGCTCAAAATCTGTAAAGAATTTGAAAGGCATAGCCTAAAACTATCTGGGATGGCCAAAAGGCATTACCAAAAGTTAAGGACACTTTCTCCTTTCTTAGAACAGCAGCTCAGGCACAATTTGTGAGCACACAAGCAGAGGAAGGACTTCTGTTAAGGGGGAGATTTTAAACACAAGTACAACAAGGAGGCTCTATAGTTACTGTGTTTTGCTCACAGGAGAAGTAGAGGCAGCAGTGTAAGAGAAGTGTGGAGTTGGGGGTGCAGAATGAGACAAGACTGGAATCAGCAGGTGTGTCAACATGATACCAACCATCTCTGAAGAGGAGGTCTGGGAGATTCCAACATCTCCTTCTTTACCACACAGGAAGGGACTTGGGCATCTAAACCAGGGCACAGGAGAAAGAGGCGAGAAGAGAGACACTCGCAAGCATGATGCAATCAGCATTTCCCCCAGAGTCAGGTCTAGCTCAGGGAAGGAGGGAACCTGGCCAAACTGGGACTGAGCTGCACTTTTAACAACCAGATGGCATGCTCAATGCCCAGCCTGAGGGCAGGAGCTTGTGTCTTTTCCTCCAATAGCTAGGTCACCTTTTCATTCCTCACCCCACACTTACAAGCTGCACTACGCCATGACTTGCTGTCATGGAGACATGGAGAAACCAAGCCAGACACTCCTACATCAGAGAGCACTAGGATGGCCCCAGAGTCATGCTCATGTCGAGCAGCTTGAGTCAACCTTTTACAAAAGACTGGTCTTAAAAGTCACATGACAGTGGCTGCTTTCTGAATTGTCCTCCTCTGACATGTCTCTGGTAAAGGCTCACACAAGGTCTCAGCTGGCTGTCCTGGCTGGGCAGATTTCCCTGCAGGGTGGAGGGCACAGGACCTGACAGTTTATTTTGCACATTTTAATCAGCAGAGCAATGCTTCATGAGCATTCCTGTACATGCCAGAAACAATCCTACACAGAGTTGTCAGTGATATTAAACAGAGTAAGGAGGCCCAACCTCATATGGGTTGGAGCTGCTATTTTCAGGGTCAGATTGAGAACTCAAGGGCTGGACTGACTTAGGAGAAGACTTTCCTATCAATTTAGTTGGACAATGTGAACAGACTCTGTCCTGGGGCAGAGGAGGTGAAGGGGTGACAGGAACCCCCTGCAGAAGCCATGGCAAGAAGTTAAAGGCTGGTGGTTTTGCGCAATTCCTTGAAAACACAAGTGCACATCCTTCCTCTGATGAGTTTGATTTTGCCCTCCTCACCAGTGCTAGATCATTATTCCATTGCAGCCCAGTGAGTGATGATAAGAAGATAAAGCTGAGTTTGGACAGCAGAAAGCTTTACTTCTTCTCCATGTCTGTATAGTATCCATACACACATATGTGCATATAGGTGTGAGTGAAGCTGTGGGAGAATGAAGCTGTGCATCCTCTATCAAACAAGGAGAGGAAAATAATACTTACAGACACTGAATAAAGAGACTTGGATTGGAGGGGATTAACTTTATCAATGCTGCCTTCAGTGAGGTAGTAAACCTGGATGTGGTTTGGTACTGTCATGATATGCACCTAAAATGGTCACAAATCGACAGATCCATATCCAAGTTTGGATTTTAAACTTTTTCAGGCAAGAAATTTTCTTTTCAGTGTGTCTGTAGTGATATGAAAGCCCTTTTGAGCATTATAATCAATCCATTACCACGGAGAGCAAGTGCTGTCAAGATCAGCAGCAAGCACACAAGAAATATCTGCACTCTCCCCCAGAACAGTGACAGGAGGTGGCCCAGAGATACACCTAGTCATATTCTCCAGTCTTTTACCCCATTGGAAGCAGGAAGAAATGTCAACCAATGCAAAGAAGCACAGTTAAGTTGGTTGTTCCCCAAGACCTTTACCCACTACAAAATCTGACCAAGGTGTGCTGGTGCACAAATGGAGCCTGCACAAAGAAAAAAAAAATAGTCTTCCTCCTGGCAATTTCCTAGGAGTGCTGTGGTAAGAACAAGGTTTCTCATCTGCAGGTCTGATCCTGCTGAACACAAGCAGTTTAGGCAAAGACTGCTAAAGATCCACTCGCCTTGCATGAGCTCATGATCAAGTTGCATTTATTCAGCTATTGCATCTGCCTAATTAAAATCAGCTGCCTCTGTAATAGCTTAATTTCAAAAAATAGCTTCATTCCAAAAAAATAGCTGTGCAAATTGATAATGTAAGGAACAATTTTGTGGCCTCTGCTCTAACTGGCCCTTTAAAAGTCTCATCGAGGTTTTAATTTCTTCCAAGTTCACACAAAGATACAAATCCCCAAAACAGTCAGTTTCTGTCCTTTCCTATTATCCAGCACAAGACCTGAGGCATGTCCCACTTGTATGAATTTACTGCCTAGTAATTATAGTTCATGAGATCCATTCACAGTAAAGTGTGTCCTGGATACTTCCAACTCTTCCTGGCAAACCAAATGTTCAACATCATGAGGGGTATAAAAATACATGCAATCGTGTTTGAGTCATTTTGGGTACAACAGATTAGCTTGCAGGGTCTGGCAGTGTTTATAGCACAAATCTTACTTTAGAGATGGGAAAATACTCCTAGATTATCTAGTTCAACTGTTGTTTTTTTTTTTTTTTTTTGTGAGTATGTATTCTCTGCTGCCTTCATCCAAACCTAATTTGAGAAATATCTCTATGTACTAGATTTCCACCCCTTCCCTTTGGGATTATCCAACAACTGGACAGAAATCACTGTTAGGAAATATATTCTGACATTTAAATTTACAGTTTCCATCGCTCAGTTTAAGCTTTTTACTCCTAGTGCTCAGTTCTGAGTTAGCATCCCATTTCCTTCCCTTCCTCCAGTGTTTTCACAGCCTCCAGATATTTGCAGCTGGTTCAAATGTCCTGTCATTGTTCACTATTTCTCCCAGCTAGTCCATGTGTTGGTAGGTATGGACAAGGACAGTCATCCAGCTCTGCTTCCCTTCAGGTCAGGAATCACATTTAAGCTCTTGAGCATGCTTTTGCCAGCAGCAGAGAAGAGAAAAGATTGCTAAGGACAGAAGGTCAGCAGCCAAGGCGAACAGTTGCTCTTACACAAGGGAGCTGTTTCCAGTGTTCTGAATTATTTCACTCTTAATAGGTGTTTTTTCCCCTCTGGTAATGGTTCAATCACCTTTCCCTTAGCTGAACTACTCCTCTGACAAGAAAACAGGAGCAACCAACTGAGACAGGTTTGGAGCTAAAGGCTGCTGCTATTTACTTGCACATTTTGCTTTCTCACCGAAGTGGTTGGTACGTGGTGTGGCCTTGACGCGGAGCAAGGAGAGACCACGTGTGTGGGGCATGGAAAGTGCACATTCCTCTCCTTGGCAGGAGCAGCTTCATGCACAGTTCAGCACCCTGACTTCCTCCTCCCGACCTCCCTGCTTTATTCTGCAGCTGACACAGGCAATTGCTCTCCCCTCCCCTCACTCAGCACCCTCGTGAGGATGTGAGAGTTGGAGCAGTGGTCCCGGCTGAAATCACTTCAAAATTCCCACCAGCTCCTCCGAGGCCAGGATTTCACTTTAAATGGCCATTCTTTAAAAGCAGTGAAGGATTAAAACTGTGCCACATGAGTGCTCTGGTTAAAATGGAAGACTTGCTAAGCAGTTACAAGGTCCAAAAAGAGTTACGGAGGGTCAGGTTTCCAGTTCAGTGAACTCTGTCAGCTGTCGCAGGGCACTGCCTCACTGGGCAGAACAGACACACACACCAACAGGAATTAAAGGCTGAGATTTCCAAAGCTCAGGAACTTGGAGGCACAAAAATGTGCTTGCTTTTGTACTGATTAGGAATCAGACTCCCACCAGTCCTCAGCCTAGGAAGGTCTGCACTCTCCTCCAAGTTCAGAGAACTGAGGTTATCTGGATCTGGCAAGGTCTGGCATTGCCACAGCACTTGCAACAAAGCCACTCGATGCTGTGACCCACATGGCTCCTGGAAGAGGTGCAAGGTCTGCTGAGGGACACATGCTGCTCCCAGGGGAGAGCCACGCTGCCAGGTGCAGTTGCAGTTTTGGTGGCCCATTTCTGTGCAGGGTAATCAGACACTGATGCCAGGCTGCACTGCTCCCTCTGCATCACTGGCTTTTGGCACAGGGATCAGGACATCAGGACAAGACTGAGATTATCAGAAAAAGGAAGCAATTAAGGGAAGAATCCAAGGCAAAGAGGAAATATTTCCTCTCCTTTCAATCTCTCTGACCTTTTAGGAGTTGGGTACCTATGCTCTTGTTCCACTTATATAAAAGACAATTTAGGGTGCACACCAGGCAGCTACTTATGTTGCTTTATGTATACATAGATATCTTGCAGCAAGCACTGAACTGTTTCATTGCCAACAATTTAGCTATGTTTTAAATTAATGCAAAACAGAGCACCTCCTTACCAGAGCACCCAGGCCAAACCAGACAACCTCTGCTGCTCTTTTACTGAGGGCAAAGCTCCTGCATGATCATCTTCCAACACACTGTAACCTGCAGCTGGGAGAAGAACCACCCCCTTCTCCTAATGTTTATAAAATAATGACTTACAGCAATGACAAAACCAAAACAATAGAAAAATATCAGGTTCAGATACTTCTCTGCCCACTTTCCCTGAGGTGAAATGTCACCAACAGGACATGGTTGGGGCTTAGCCCTTTCTACAGCCCCTCTTGCTGAGGCTGTCCCCTTCTTACTCCTCAAGACACATATCTCCAAGGTGAAATGCTGCTTTTCACCTTAGCACCTACAAAAGGGCCCAGGAGAAGCAGAGTGTAAGTAGTACAATCACAGAATGCCATGGAGTCAGTGTTCAGCCCAGCTCTTGCGTACTCCTCTCTTCTCCTGCTGCAGAGCTGGTCCTGCCAGTGCAACATAAGTAGGGGCACATGCTAACAACCCTGTTTTGAACAAAGGAGACCTGGACATACAAAACTCTGCAGTGGCAAGTGGCTTCCATGGTGCCAGCAAGCCAAATACCCTTGAGTTACCTCCACTCCTAATGTATGCTTGGCACACTGATCACATTACTCTCAACATAGACTACAAAACACCTCTGCAGCATTGGAATCCCAAATTTATAAGGATGGAAGTGCCAAATGCCATTCTCAATGCAAACCTAAATTCACTGAACGACCAGAGAAGTTTTACCTGTTCAAAATACCAGAACATGACAGTTTGTACTGTGAATGTATCACTCAAGATGTCTGAAGTTTTCTGACAGATGCTGGCCCGTTACAAGGGGAAGGTCTCTCCTGTAAGAGCACAGTGTGAAGATGTACACCATGTCCTGTCATCTCTGCAAGGTATTTCATCAGTCTCCAGGCTGTTCTGCAATGTGCTTAACAGCAAAATTGTGTAAGCTCAAAGAAAGTGAAGGCAAAGAGCAACTTTGGCAATCCCTGCCCAGGACAGTGAGGGTAATGCAGATTGTGAATGGTCCTGCCATTTGGTCACATTACAGGTGGAGATTAAATATTTGCAGAGGGTTTTGCAGGTCTTTGCAATCCTGAAACAAGGAAGCAAAGGCTCTGAAAGGAGATTATTTGTGAGCTCTTTTATTGCATCAAGCTGGTTGACTAAGTGCAGCAAACAGTGTAAAGTTTCTTGTCTGTGGTTTCTCCTTCTGCTGCTATCATAAGATAAAATTGTGGTTTATAACACCTTTATCAAAAAAAGTGGTAACTGTCTCTAATCATAATCAATGCTCCTTTGGGAAACAACAGCCAAGGAAGAGAGCTGAGCCTGAGGGAAGAGATTTAATCAGCTGGTTAGTATAACTAGAACTGGCCTCTTATGTTGTATAACACAAGAGAATCTAGCCAACTCATCACCAATCAACCACCCAACTAATCACAAGGACATTAGACTGGGGGGAGAGAGGGGGAAAACATCCCCAAAAATCAACACCAAACCACATTTGTTTTGCACTTCCACAAAGCTTTCTCCCACTCTGAATGACACTGCAAGAGCTGACAGTGGCTTCCTCCTGTCCACAGTAAAAAAAAAAAAAAAAAAAAAAAAAAAAAAAGCCTTGTGCTTCTTACTGAGCTCTCTGGTAACTGATATGTTGTTAGTTCACACTAGAATGTAAAATGGGATCTTCACATACTTGCTTTTCCTTTCTCTGATAGGACAAGAAGAAAAGGTCTAGAGTTGTGCCAGGGGAGGTCTGGACTGAATATTAGGAAGAATTTCTTTGCTGAGGGCATGGTCAGGCATTGGAATAGGTCTCCCAGGGAGTTGGTGGAGTCACCATTCCTGGAGGTATTCAAGAAATGTGTGGACATAGCACTTCAGAACATGGTTTAAGGGCCACTGTGGTCTTAGGCTGGTGGTTGGATTGGATGATCTTAGAGGTCTTTTCCAACTGAAACAATTCTATGATTGTATGAATGGGTTGTTTTCTGTATTTTGGGTTTTGAGGGATATGCACCAGAACACATAGCTTTCATGAAAAAAAAGGCAATGCACCCAGACAGGAATCACTACCTTCAGGCATCCAGGGCAAAACATGCCTGCTGCCCTGAATGGGAACTTAGGATACACCTGGATTTTGTTCACATGTTAAGCGCACGTGAGGATGTGCCAATAAAAGGTGCTGAAGTGGCGGAGAGTGAAGTCCTGTATTGATCTCCCTAACAGGCAACAGCAAAGCAACAAGCCCTGGCCCTGACCTGCATGACCAGCTGCAGAGGCAGTCACTCTCTCTTGAGCACAGGGCCTCCCCATTGAGAGTCAGCAGAGCAGGGAGGTGCCACCGGCAGGATTTCCATGTATGTGGACCTATTCCCATCAGAAGATGATCATGGTTAACACCTCTAAGGATTTCTGAAGTATTTTTTATGGCTTATGACCTGGCTTTACAACCTACAGAGGAAATCTGCAGGGTGGATGCTTTTTATAGAAGGATGGTGTTAGGACCTACCTCTGGAAATTCATGCAGCAGCATCTTGCCTGCTCCAGGGGTGCTAGAAAGGGCAATACCAGCTGGCTGATCACAGACAATGCAACTAGTTCACAGAAAACCTTACCTTCAATAAAGATTAGAGCAATTAATAGCTGACTCAAGGGTGATGAGATACAAAGTCTTTTTGCCTCTAGATAACTGGTGCTAATTGTATAGATCTTATGTTATGATGATGTTGCAAAGTCATGATAGGTCAGAGTAGTTCCCAGAAAGGGATTCAGGCTATGAAAACCCAAAAGGCAACAGCCTTCAGCCAGGCCTCTGGCTTGTGTCCTCAGCTTTGGGGCCAATTCTTGGCAATCCTGGGACAAAGACTGTCTTTCAAAGACGGCTCTGCTCTACTGAGAGACAAACCATGTTTCTGCCATGCTCCCAACAGGATAGTGGTAAAAGGTGTTTTACAAGCATTACTGGAGACAAGATTCTTGAGATGAGGGCTTGCAGTCAAAATAAAAAGCCAGAGCAGTAAGAGAACACAAGAGGATAAAAAAGGGAAAAATATATAAAGCAAGCAGAGCACACTGATTGAGGTCCTTTGGGATACTCTGCTGGAGTTGTCTTGAGGACTGACAAATAATTCCAGGGCTTTGACATGGAAAACTTTTGCCAGCAGCATCCTTTGGTCCTAGTAACATAATCAAACACCTCAAAAGGAGCTGCCAGAGACATTGGGATTCTCTTGTGGCTAATTCTAGATTTTAAATCTGTGGAGGGAGAGGGTGTTTCTCCATTAAAAAAAAAAAAAAGAAAAGAAAAAAGGTATAATTGTTCAACTCCACGCCCTCTTGTTTTCTAATGCGACACACATCAGGGCTCTCGTACACCAACTACAAAGTGAGCATTGTTCTATGTCAGCAGATAAATAATTCACCATCTGAAGAGTTGGAAGCTTTTCTCTTAGTTCAGAATTATTGTTCCACTTGATGTATGAAGTTGGCAGCTTTTCTTTCTTCTTCTTCCCGAGAAAATTGGATCACTCTAAGTCTTGAGTAACTTCCAGGCTAATAGCTCATCAGATATTTGTGTGTGTGTGCACATGCATGTATTCCTGGGGAAGATGTTAGGTGGAGGGGTGATTTGTCTTTTATTGTCTCTCATTCTTAGCTATATAGTTTTAAAAAAAACAACCACCCAAACCTATGGTGTTGCAGCTGTTTCCTCTTAAATTTCTTCCAGCCATCCTTAAAATTGTTGATGCCCTATCAGCCAAAAGCTTCAAGGGCTGTGTTTCTGGTTGAGGGTTTTGGGGTTTTTTTGTATCAAACAAACAAAACAACAACAACAAAAAAACAACCCACAACAGAACAAACAAACATAAAAATCCATACAAAAACCACCCAAAAAGTACAAAAAAATCCATACAAAAAAACACCCAAAAAGTACGATAGTGAATTTGTTTTAACACATATCTGACCATTTTTCAAACTAAGGGAAAGTTCAGATTTTTATCCAATAGTTCCATTCCCGTTTTTCATTAGTGCATGGAAAAACAAACAAGCAAATAAACAAACAAACCCCAAAAGATCAATACAGACCTCCATCAAGAGGGAAAGTTCTTAATGTGAATAATTTTTTATTCTGGTTTTCTTGCTAGTAATTAAAATTCTCTTGAACAGGAATGTTTTTCACTGACTTCAGCAAGCTTTGGATGAGAAACACTCTGAAGGTTTTTGACAAAATGTTACTTTGACAAAAAATGCAGACTCACAGAAATGGAAACAGTTCCTGGGAACAGTTTCACAGTAACAGCTCTGTAAAAACGTCTTTATCTCGGGTCCATGGTGTACTTTTCAGAACCAGAGCAGGAAGAGAAAACATGAAGTAGCAAAGTACTGTTGGCCAGGCCATCCACCCTGATACAGGAGACTCAGAGACAGCTTCAAACTGTGAATTTAAACATGTCTCAGCTTCTCCAAGAGAATCCAAACTACTGGGGCTTCAGTTTTTTTCAGTGGGCTGCTTCTGATTTCCAGTTTGGGAGCCGTCAGTCCATCTCAGCATTGAGCAGGACTATTTTTGAAGGTTTCAAGTGTTCTTCAGGATAGGAAAAAAAAAATTTCCTGCCAGCTGTACTTTAAATTGGGCCATAAAGCTTTATGTTTAAAAACAATTGTGAAAAGTGACTCAAAATGCCCTCAGGGCTGCACCAAAAGACAACAGCAGCTTTGCCATCAGCTTTGATGAGCACTCAGCTCTACATCTGTAACCCTGCATGTTATTAAAATATTTTTACCTCTATAAGAGAGAGGGAGCATTCTACCAGGAAAGAAACATATACATAGCACTCACACTCTCATTCTGGACCTGTGCTTGTAGCAGAGATGCAATTGCTCAGACACACAAAAAATTCTTGTCCTTGAAAATTAGAGTGTGAACTCAAACAACAGTGTTAAGATTAACACCCAGGAAAGTAAACAGAACCGAGGAGGTTTCTACTGCTGCAAAAACAACTGGGCAAAACCTCTTCTGACATTAAATGGTGTAACTGCATTGGATTCAACACAGCAATATTGATTTACAGCACCTCAGATGTCATCCCAGAACAAGTTTGTAAAATGGAAGCATTCAGGGGAAATTTTGATTGCTTTAAGTCTGGAAGAGGTCCAAGAAGAGAGGTCCTTCTAGCCAGAAGCTGTACTTGAAAGGGACAGAAAAGAAAGAGCTGAGGTCTGGCATGTGTAGAAGCACATGTTGGTGAGGGCCACTGATAAACTCTGGCTTTCCAAAACTCAGTTTGTATCACACCTCAGATGCTCCACTGGTACGCAGCACGTTGAGGGCACCCACATTCGTGGGGCAGAGCTACATTGCGTACAATGAGAACTCAGCAAGAAGAGCAAACAAGGCTGTTTGCTTTCTTAAAACAACATCACAGAACGGGGTAGTGTCTCTCAGAGGAGGGCACAAAATTTAAGGTCTGTTAGGATTTGTATTTTTTTAACAGTGTACAAAAGCCAATGGATTGGGATGAGATTGCACAAGGATTGCATTAGACCCCATGGTACATTTCCAAGCCTTGTTTGCCTAAACAATTGACTCTGAGCACAGACACTTATCAATAGAAGCCTAAGCAAATTTCAGGACAAGCTTTATTTTAATTTTTTGCTGACTTGAACATCAAGGTCTTCCAGGGTTGCAGTTGCTGTAGCAACAGGAAGGAGCTCATTAAATGATCAACCTGAAGGCCAAAGCTATCAGAGTTGAAATGACCAAAAGTTAATATTTAATCTAAATCTTCTTATTTGTTTAAAAACATGCAGCTCACTTCGTATTAACAGTTGCTTTGTGGACTTACTTCAGAAAGAGCTGTAGAATCACGAGACCACTGAAATTTTCATACATGTCCCACGTAGTGTGCAGTTGCTGAGTGGGGAAGGCTCTGCTGGCTGCCTCCTGGCAGAAATCCTGCCACAACATACTTAGGTAGAGAACCATTTCCTCTGACCTTGTGTATCTAACAATCGCTTCATATGCGTGTCTGGAAGCATGTTGTTTTTAATGATGCCCACAATCTAACAACATTATCTATTACTTTAAGTGCTAAGGAGAACCAGTGTGATCCATTTTTAGCCTCATTAGATTCTGTCCTTTGGACAACTGTTCCAGGGACAAGTTATGCTTTGCCTTGGGCCCAGCAGGCAGAACCAAATGGAAATAGATTACTGCGGCAAAATTATATGACCCATCCCCTACTATTGCTTAAACATGTCTAGCCTCCCTCACTGCTATTTCAAGAGTCTGGCAGGCTACTCTTTGCATAGCTTTCAATATTAACTGCTATTTTTCATCAATGAAATAGCATCTGTAGACAGCCAAGAGCAACTGATTAACTGGGGCCACTTTATGTCCACCAGGAGAACAAGGACATGCTAAGGACCTCACTTGGTTACTTTAGTTCTTCAGTAACATGAAGCAACACATCTTCTGTAGATGGATGCAAAAGAGCTTCAGTCATTGCTCTTAGTAATTTCCTGTGGCTTATGATACAGACAGACTAGGTCCCATGTGTCTCTGACAACACCCATCCCAACTGAATGTAGCTTTTAATGAAAATTCAAGGAGGAAAAAAATGCCTTTCTACTTCCCACTACCAATCCTGGCTCAAAGAAAGGTTCTGTCTGCCCTGGAAATACTCCTCTGCCTACAAGTTTCTTTTTGAGCAATCTCATTGCAGGTACTAGCTTCTGACACAAAACATTTGGATGCAGCCAGAAACTACTAGGATACTAACTCAAGTATTTCCTGCCCCAACACAAAGACAGAGTTTGTCTAGAAGGGATAGGGGATGGCAAATCTGTTGCAAAGAATTTCTCCAGGGTATTCAAGGCGTTCAATACACAGAAGAAATGACAGTTGACTGCCATTTATCACCTTATTAAACATAATTCTGTGATTCTGATTAAACCACAGCACATCCCAGGCAGAAAATGCAGGTCATGCAGCCAAACGCAGTGACATACACACCAGTGATTCATAGCATTTTCTAATGCTTCCGATCCTCTTTCCCCTAAATATCACACCCAGGGTCAAGACCACAGCAATAATACAAACATTCAGCTTTAGGACATTTATGGTCAGCAAAATCACTCTGTAAAACAAAGCTGTGAAGCAAGATTATGGTATCTAACAGCTTCATTAAAAAAAAAAAAATCTTTATTGTCACCATTGCTGGAGTGGGAGGACCCAAACCTATATAAATGTTAGAAGAGCCAGGCCTAGGTACAGCAGCTGTTGTTCATGTGAACCTAACATCCTTTGCATCACTGCTGCTGGAGATATTTAGATGAGAGACTTCATCATAATTTAACACGAGACTGTTTGTTTAATTATAAAGAGGTATCTTCCTTAATTAAGCTGCTGGGTCTCTTGCAGAGCTAAAAATCAGTATAGAAAAACCTGAGACACCCACCCACACAGCCCCAAACCTGGCCACATATCTCAACATGTCCCAAGTAGAGAGCACACTGCTTGCCTTTTTGTTTGTGGTGGGGTTTGTTGTTGTTGTTATCCTTCTGGCCCTTGTTCAGCATGTTTCAGCTGACCCTGTGAGGGAGCAGAAATAGTAGTGTGGCTAGCAGAGCTGCACACCACAGCTCGCAAATAGGAATGAGGAGGCAAGAATAGGAGCCATCATGATGGATGCATCCACGTGGTTGGGGGTTTTTTTAGCTGCTCTCACCTCACAGCACACAAACAGCACCAGTCATCAGAACACCCTGATCTTCACTCCCCAGGGACCCAATGCCTTGGCATGCCCAGGCATGCCTTGGGCACACTCTTCCCCCAGCTTCCTCCTGTGCCTCTTTTGTCCTTTACCTCCATATTGCAGTTCTGCCAGTGAATGACTATGAATCCAACCAGGAAAGGATTACCTTGAATCACCTCTTTACTGATGCTGTGAAAGGACAGCTCTGCAAGTCAGCAGAGAGATTTCTGCAAGGTTAAGGACTAGAACATGTGCTGAGCAATACCAAGGACCGACCTTCCAAGCAGTAAAACCCAGGAAAAATAAAACCAAACCAAACCAACAAAGCAAAACAAGCAAACATAAAACCAAACAAGCACACACACACACAAAAAAAAAAAAAAAAAAAAAAAACAACAAACCAGTCAACCAACTAGGAATGCCAAAGCTCAGCTTTGCTCTTGTGCTCTCTCCTGGCTGCTTTTTGAAGCCAAACTCCAAGGAGGAAGTGTACTTGGACTTTACACAGATAGAGTCAGCATGGAGAGAGGCTGGGAAGGATGCCTGCACGTCCTTTCTCTTGAATACTCCTCCTGTATGATCTAACTGCAACATGCAGATCTGCAGCTGTCAGAGTTGTCTCTCTGTGCTTGGTAATCTGAAGCTGCACAAAAAAGCAGTAGCTGCTTGCCTTGCCTTTCTTCTTAAGGCAACACTTGCTCAGCAAACACAAATATGTTTGCTATGGAAACTTTGTACTTGCCTTAGTGCCCTTGCTCTTTGCCAGGTGTTTTTCTTTTTTCATACCCACAGGAGACACAGAGCTGTGTTCTAATACAGGAATAAAGGTTCGTGTGCATGTGTTTATTAATGAACAGGTAGGTAAATCTATTTGCTTACTGCCTCATTCGAGTGATTCATGTAGTTATTTTTAGATGTGTTAGACATACAGAATCAAAGATGCAACATCAGAGATTGGCTATTGTAATATAACGAAGCTAAATTCACAGAGTGATTTTTGAGAGATAAAAAAAAAAACAACAACAAAAAAAAAACAACAACAAAATGAAATACATGGGTAGATACAAGGGCACCCAGCACCAGTTAGCCTATTTTTCCTCTCACCAGTTTTAGCCTGGTGTCATTGTTGTCTTCCATGATGTTGACCTAAGGATAAGTAAGCCTGACCAGGAACCCCCTCCAAGGGCTGCAGTACAAAATCATGCCTAAGCATCCTGATAGTATTACTGAGAGTAGCATATTTGTGTGCTGCCTCTGGGGATATATATATATATAAACACACACATGTGAGAAATGACAGTTTTATCTTCTGATATGAAAAAGAGCTTGAGATATTGCTTTCACAGCCTCAGCTTCAGAGGAGATCAGAAACAGATTGTGTATCTCCAGGACACAATGCATAATGGAATAAGATGTTGGTGCCAGTGTAAGACAGCATCTCCCCTTCTTCCCCCACAAGAAAACCTGAGAGATTCTGCAGTCCAAACCAACCCTGATCCCACTGAGATAAGGCTGCTAGGGAATTCTCCTAGGCAAAAATTACCTTTAAAAAAATTAAAATAATAAATCAGAGATAATACCATTCACAAAAGAAAGAAGATAAAATACAAAACTTCCTTTCCTCAGGGAACCGTTTTCACTTCCTGAGGATGCAGTCCAACCCAGATCCATGAGGACAAATCACAAGGAGGGGACCTAACACAGTACAGCCAGACAAGCTGGGTCATAAATGACCTAAGCAGTCACAGGTCAGTCAGGGCCCCCCAAAGGTTTTGCTTCAACAAGACTGTTCTTGCTGGTTCCTGGGATTTGTCTCCCTCTAAAAACTACACAGGGCCTCCCTGAGGTGGCTGCCATGGGTTTCACACCCCTCTTGGGATGCAGACACAGCTGAACAGGCACTTTCTCTGTTCCTAGCATCCTCCTGCTACCCTGTTGCAACAAGCAGCGTTGATTGTAAACTTCAGCCAAATAAGCAAGTACAAATGCCAGTAAAAGAAAACATTGCATACATCTCTCATCTGGAAATTATTTTTGTTTGTATTTATGTTCCCATGTGTTGTCAGGGTGATGTCTGAGCTCAAGCCCACATGTGGAAAAATCTGGACTGTGCCCTGTACTAGGAAACTCTCTAGCTCAGAGGCCAAACTGTTTGCTCCTCTTTGCCTCCCTTTATGGTTCAGAGCACAGCCTTTTTCATCCAGAGAAGAGTGAAATAAAGACTTGAGTTGAGGTTTATTTTTATATCTGGGCCCTGGAGCAGAAGGAAACCCTCTCTTCTATGCCAGAATAAAAAAGAACAGGTCCAGAAGGGAGCACAATTCCCTGAGTCACGCTTTGTGACACAGCCTAGGCACAACCACCTGAACTGAATCAGGTACTTATCCTACATCCCCCTGAGCAAGATCAAATGCAACAAGGACCCTAAGCTCAGACATTTCAGTTAAGAAGAACCACCCCCCTCCCAGCCATGCACAATTCATCACCACCTGGACCTAAATACCATTAAATATTCTTTAGCCACCAGCATCAAGCCTCTTTCACCAGTGAATAGACACTCTTTCCTGAAAAAAAAAAAAAAGGCCAAAAACCAACCATCCAACAAACAAAACTAAACCCAAGCAAAAGTTTCACCCCTGTTAATCATACTCACCCCAACACAGAAGCTGCTGAAGGTTCCTTTCTCAGAGCATCCCACTACACAAGCCAGCTGCTCATAGTTTTAGTCACCTGTAGTCACCCTTTTTGATCACTCCCTGGAGATACCCACACTCAAATCACCTTTCTTGCCAATAATAAGCATTCCATCATCATCCCACCCACTCACCCAAGCTCCTGTCCTTATGGGAACCTGGAGATGCACTCAGCTGAGACCTCTGATTAGCCCCAGACCCAGGTGAGGTTCCCACTTTCCTTCTAGATCAACCCAGCAAGCAAAGTCATTAACCCTGTGTGGGAAGGCTCCTCGAGTACAAGCTGAGGGTGGAGCCATGACTGACAAATTCAGTGAGACCCCAGCCTTCACTGACAGAGCTGAGACTTCACCTGGGCTCAGGGGTTTTGTTTGTTTGGTTTGGGGTTGGTTGGGGTTTTTCTGTTGCTTTCTGTTTGTTTCGGGTTTTTTTTTTGTCTTGGTCTCCACACCCAGAGCCTGAACACGAGGCTCCAAATCCATGTGTTGCTTGTCAAGCTGGCAGCCACAAGCTCACAGGTGAACCATGAGGCGGGATGTCAAAAGTTGCAAATCATGTTTCCACCTCTGCTAAGGAGGTCCACCTCTGTCTTTGTGCCTGTCCAAAATATTAGGGAGCTAATACCTCTGCACTGCCTCAACAATACCACTCATGAGAGAAAGCAAGGCATAATGACTAAGCTTAGGGGTGATTGAGAATATGACCTCGAAGATCTAAACTTCTTCCTCTGCTAGAGTTTTTCTCTTTTCTCTCATGGTGGTTACTATCACATCGTGATACCAGTCAGAAATATCATTCTGTGGTTTCTGCCTCTGCTTGGAAACCCTAAAGACTTTACCTGAGTCTTCTCTTTGACGCTGCACTTTGCTCAGTGTACACAAATGGTCTTGAGATGGTCTTCATGGGTGGAGTCTGTATGCTGATGCCAGGCAAGTGGCTTTTATCATATAGTTGTATTTAGAGGTTGCAGCCCTGGAACTCTGAGTTGAATATTTTCCAGAAACAAACAGGCAATGGTGGACATTGTCCCAAGAAACTGTCTATGAACACAAAAGGAATCTGTTCCAGTGAGCTGTTCATGCTTCAGTCATAAAAATCACATTTGTGGGGTTGCTGGAAAGTGAAGGAAAAGTCAACTTCAAAGAGAACTGCTGAGGTTTGGAAAAAAAAAAAAAAAAAAAAAAAACCACAACCCCATGTAATTCTTGAAATTTATTTCTAACAAAAAAAAAAAAAGACAAAAAAACTTTATAAAAACTGAGAAAAATTTGAAATGCCTTTGACAGAATAGTTCTGACTGGTAGAAAATCTTGAACTAGAAGGACAAAGGAGGTGCCAACAGTAATGACAAGGGGATTACAGAGAGCCTTCCTCTGCCTTTTCACCCATTGTCCCAGGATTCCTCTGTTAATGTAGACACAGATGTGGCCTTCAAGGACAGACTATGAGAAGATTCCACTCCTCATTGTCTCTGCATAGCTGTATGAATGAGGCTGCTCCTGGAATAGAACTTCACTTAAAGAAACCCCTAGCTGGCTGAAATGTTTTGCACTAAAAACTTTATTTGTTTTTAACATTATGTCATCGATGTCTTTCTGGTAAAATCACAACATCCTCAGTTCACAAGAGGAGCCTCCACAGGGTGGGGGGTTAAAAAAAAAAAAGAGGAGGAAGAAGCATCATTTCAAAAGACCCAACACTGGCAGGTCCAGGCATCAAACAGCCTCAGCAACCAACCAATGCAGCAGCTCCTGAGCTGAGCCAGCACAGCCAGCATCCCCAGTGACTGCCTGCAATCACATTAGCAGTTCTGCTGTCTCTCTTGCTCTCTTGCTCTTCCACATCTGGCAAACACTTCCATTTATTTTTTTTTTTTCTAATGAAAAGGAATTATTTGTGTCTGGACAGACCCAAATGTGCTTTATTTGTCCTGCACATCTAGTTAGACTGCCAGATGACTCAGGCCATCCCTTGCTAGGCAAATATACTGCATCTAGGACACAGATGCCTTTGTTTGTGAGGATTCTCTGTGGGTTACATATGCCTGCTTAGTCACTATAATGCAGGTAGAAACCTCTTTCTCAACAGCACATTGCTTTAGCTAGTGACTAGTTATGTGTTGATCCAGTAAACTGCCTTGAAAGTAATAATTAGAACTTATCACAACAAAGAGTAGAGTTTATTAAATCCCACACAAATTACCTAGTCACAAAAGTTGAATAATCACGATCAGAATAAATAGCAGAGATTACATGGGACCAGGTCTTCTGTACCAACGTTCAAAACAGGCACTCTTTTGCAATCTAGAATATTTGTGTTAATAGATAACAGCTAGTGCATCAGCAGCCAGTCATTCTCCTTAAAATAAATGTGTTTGAGAAGAGTAAGCAGAAAGTAACAAAGTTAAAGAAGGAAAAGATGTACCGGAAGGCGCTGCAAAGTTCAAATGGGTTTTAGTGCAAGGAAACCTCTGAGAATGCAAATCAGCCCTCTTCTGATCACATCATAAGGGTAACATCTCAGTAAGGAAATGCTTTACAAGGTCAGGACAAAAAAAAATCCAGCTGAACTTCTTGATACTTTCTGTGGAAGCCAACATGATCCACATAGAAGATGAAGAACATGAACTCATCTTCAGACGTCACCAAGGGCCGTTACAAACACTCAGAAACTCACAAGCAGATGTAGAGAAGTTGTTGCCCTAGTGCTCTCCAGGCCCTGCAGCAGCTGTGAGGGTCACAGCGCACCTGTGCCAGCATCACTCATGCATATCGCCAAAATGAATGTCTTTCCTTGTGCCTGAACTCATGCAGATCTTAAGCCTCTCCAACAGGCTATAAAGCATCTCCACTTCTTCCCCAGTGTGGTTCAGTTCACTCCATCTATACATCACTGTGTACACATGCCAAATTCACATCAATGATTAAGCTGTGATTATTGCCTGGGTCTCAGAAGCAGTTGGTACATTTGGGTTTGTTCTACAGCTCTACCACAAGAGCAACTGCTCAAATCTTTCAGATCCTTTTCCTGACTTTGCACAATGAAGGTGACAACTACTCTTCCAGGGGCTTGAAAGGTTTAATTGTCTACTGGGAAGCACGTCCTGGTCCTCAGCTGGAAAATGCTAGAAAGTGCCAATTATTATTATTATTAATTTAGAACAACTAATTTATTTCACTAAGATTGGTATGGAAATGCAGGAGCAAAGCAAGAAAGGTGGCTCCAGCTCTCCCTGGATTTGTGGTCCTCCGTAGGGGATCATGTAACTTGCATGAAGTCATCAGGACCAATTTTAATTTGCTAAGCATTCCTTTAGGCATGGCACAGATTGATTCACATTAAACTTTCATGGATGTCATCGATTTCATACACAAGCCTGGATTATCTACAAGGCAGTGCAAGGGATACTAAAGGAGCACTCTGGCAATGGCAGCACTTGAGAAGGGCTGTTGTGACCTTCAATGCCAAAGAAAATCCATGCTCTGTTGAAGTCAAATGTGTTACTAATGTGTGTTTATCTATCAGTTGTTAGAATACTCTGTGAGGAGACTAAAGGTCCTGGGTGGCAGGTAAATGAACACCCTCCAGTTGTGCCATTAATTCCTACAGAGCAAGAGGAAGAGTTTACCAGCAAACTTGTCAGCTGTAACTGACTCTGTTTTCTGAGAGAGGCCAGATTACTTATCACCACATGCTCCCCTTCCAGCCAAAGCTGACCTTCCCCAGGAGAATCTGCCACTTGCAGAAGGGACAAGCCTGAACCAGAGGCCATTTCCACATCAGCTGGGGCAGTGAGGTCTCATTTACAGCAAAGAGCTCACCATGTCAGCCCTGCCCCAGGGTGCTCACATCTCAGCTCCATGGTGCCACAGTGTCCTGGTCAGACCTGAAAAGCTCGCAGAGTGGAGCAGAGGTCCAGCAGAGGCACTGGTCCCTGCGCCCCCTCGCTGGAGCCCAGCTGCTGTGGCACAGCCCGGCTGTTTTTCCAGCCGCCCTGGCTGCAGGACAGCCCTTCTGACATCATGAAATTTCCAAGCCCTTTGCCCTCCCCAATGCATTATCTGCCACCAGGGACACCCGGTCTGAATGAAGCTAGCCCCAGCCAACTCTCTAAGGTCCAGGACATGTTGTCCATGGAAAAACAACGCACACAGGAGAAATTAAAAGTGAGAGACTACCTGGCTGCCATTTATAGACTTCTCAGAACAAGACAGCCGTCAACAGCCAAACTCGAACGTTCATGTCGCTCCTTCACTTATGGAAAGCAAGTTGACTAAATGCCTGGACACTTTTCAGCCCAATAGCCCAATCCCTGTATTTGCAACCATGATGCTGGAATAACTAGCAGGGCTTAAACTGGTGCCTGCTGGACTCAATAGGGGAGGTAGTTGCCAGAGGCTTTTTTAGATACAGAACAGTAATTCTTTGTACCTTTCTTTTGGTGGGTTGCTGGGCTCCACCCTCAATCATATGCAAAACAATTCCTGGATAGATATTTCCACTAAAGATCTCTGAGTGCCTTATAATTATTGAGGCTCCTGGTATCTGGGTCATATGGATAAATAATATTTCTGCTTTGGGAAGTGCTAAGACTCACTCAAGGCCACTCCAAAAATCAGCTACAAAGTCAGAAGGAAGAGGAAGGGGACCCGAGGGACCGATAGCAAAGAATCCCAGCCCCTTCTCATTGGACTACCAACTGTCCAAATCTCAACCCTCTGACTATCATTCACCAAACCTCCTGCCGTAAAGCTGCTGTTGTCCCAGAGCTGTACAACAGCTGCTCTGGCAGTGCCTACTAGTTCAGATCACCCTCCTCCTGCACAGCAAGCAAAACAGGGCCTGTCACTCTCTTGGGTGCTGGAGAGGACAGAGCAGTGCCTGTTAGTTACACCATAGCTTGCTTCAGTTTCTGTTTTCCTTCCAGAAAATTAGAGGCCTCATTCACCTCGATTTTCTCTCCCTTTCAGGATGGTTGTGACTCCAACATGAATAGGGGAAGAGTTACCAGACATGCACCAGAGTGCATGAGAGGAGATCTGGCTTTCCCAACAGCTGCTTGTCATTCACATATTTCATTTCTATTTTATCTAACCCCTCAGCTTGCTGCAGACAGCAGAGATTGCCAACACTGTCCTCTGCTCGTGATGGCCAGAGCCTTGTCAGGTGTTGTTCTAAACTGAAGAAAGTTTGAATAGCAAGCTGGGGCTCAGTGAGATGCTAGCCAAAGCATACACACTCTGTAGGGCAGTGTGGGTGAGCTGATGAAAACTCTCTGCAACAGACTTCTCCAAAGGCTGAGAGGTTCATCCAGCCTTAGCTCTGTAGGAGATCAAGTACTTATATGGTCTTTGAGTCAGCCTAACCACAAAACCATAAGACAAGTGATACTTGGGAAGGGAACATAGCAAGAGATGAAGGATGTGCTCCAGCTGGAGGAAGACCTGTACTGAGCTGGCAGAGTAGATTGAAGCTCAGATTTCTAAAACACTGAGAACTGAGGAGCCACAAACCTCATGATATAGGATCATTTGACCAGAAGAGTTATTAAGCCTTATACCTCTAGCTGTATGCAAACACACACTAGATGTTCAGGCTGGAAGATTCTTCACAACATCTATTTTTCACACACCACACACCTTCAAACACCCACAGAGAGAAGAAAGGAAAAAAAAAAAGAAATAAAAAAGGCTGCAAGAGCAAAACTACAACCTGGAGGATAAGAGATTAATAGTCACAAAAGCACAGATGTCCCAGGAAAAAAAGGCAAGGGAAGCCAAGATCCGCAGCCCCTGCCTAAGCTGGGAAATTTTTCCCCCAGATAAGCCATGGCAATCACTGTCCTTGGCTTGTGCTGGAGTCAGTGGGAGCTTAGCACAACTCGTTCTTTAAAAGCAATGTGTCTGAATAACAAGAAAGCAAAGCATGGCAGTCGCAGAGCCAAGTGAATAACGGGTTTCATAGGTGCTGTCAAAAGGGGAGAAGGAACATCCCAGCTGGCTCCAAACAGCTTTCTATGTGTGTTGGCAGGTCCTTGGTATTTCTCCCAGAGAGGGAGGGCAGATCTGAGATGAAAGCCCGTGGTACAGCACATCCAGGCTTACATAACCCAAAGGGCCTCGGGTAATCATTAATGCTGCTTATTGCCACTAGCTTTGTGCTGGAGTCACCTGGTTGTTTGGATTAAAGCTATGGTGGCTATTTAGACAAGGAGAAGGCTCCCTGCACAAGGATTTAAGTGAAAACAAGCCCCTGGGGAGGGTGGAGAGCAGGGAACTTGCAAAAATCACAGGGTCTAAACCAAGCCCTCCTCTCCAGGGAGTCAGATTTGCCACCTTTCATCACACAACCCAGCTCAGTAGGCTAGTTTGATTTCCAAAGGGGTGCCACTCCCTGAGCTCCTTCTGAAACTGCCAGAGCTAAAAAGCCCACATAAAACAGGTCACTGTAGTAGGACCCTTCTAGAGAGTTCTACCTTGATGACTCCCAAGTGCAACACACCATCCAGCAAGCTCTCTTTCCTTTCTCCTTGGCATCCTTTCCAAAAGTAAATGTCAGTGCAGCCTCACTTCAGCCAATGTCCCGTCTTTACCTTTCTTTGCTTATCTGATGTCTCACTTACATGTCCTATTTCTCTTTGCCTTCTATAACCCAACACATCCATTCACACTTCAAAAACCAAATTATCCATGTTTGAAGTCAGTGAGACTTAGGCATGTGTATAATGATACCACGCTGTGCTTTGCCATGCAGAGTTGCTGAAGCAGGGACATAATGAAGTTATCTACAGTTGTGGCATCACAGCACTTAAATATATATTTATCTTCAAACAGAAAAAAAGAAATCAGGCTTAAAGCAAGGCTACCTTTTTCTTATGAATCCAGGCCCACACAAGCCAGTAATTCCACATACAACTAATATTAAAATCTCTTTTGGATATTTCTAGGGTTTTGTGACAAACTTCTGAAAACATCATTCATTTTCATGCAGAGCTAACTTCCTTTTCACAGCAAACACAGCACTAATCTTTTGAGCACAATGTTGCAACTTTTACCTAAACTTAGATTTTCTTAGAGGTACTAGCCAGAAAATCCCCACAACCCACACAACCAAACTTAAAACAAGAAAAAACAAAACAAAACAAACAACAAAAAGAAAGAAAGAAAGAAAAAAGTGTTTCAAGGAAAATATTCCAGGCTAAAACATAGCTTAGATCTTAGATGTCTGCACTGCTGTGTTCCAACAGCAGGTATTTTTTACATTGCTCCACTTCAGCTTTAAGTATTGCCTCTTGCAGAGAAATAACAACTTGCACCCCGAGGGTCTTGCAGGGTGAATTGCCCAAAGTGACAGCAATATCAGAACTCCAGATGAGATGGGGAGGAGACTGAGATGCTGGTTAAAATAAAGCAACTATTTTAATGCATGTTGTCAATAGGGTGAGAACAGAAGGGAATCCAAGAGCGTCTTGGTGCAGGCTTGCTAATTAAAGAGTCTATGTGACTAGCACTCTTAAAACAGTTGTTCCTAGGACTCTGGTCTTCAGGCTACATCTCAGAAGGTAGTAACAACAACCTGGAGTGAACAGAACTTACATCTGCCTCATCCTTCAGTCCTCTTGCCAGACTCACTGGCATTCTCAGGGAAAATTAATCAGGGGTCTGAAGAGCCCTGGCTCATCAGCTAGCATTTTCTGGTGGCTGTTCTTCAGGGAGAGACTTTAATCCCTAAGTGCCCATTAGCTTCAGAGTGATTCTTGCTGGGAGAAGATTTGGAGCCACAGCACCATTGCTCTCATGGAGACTTGGAACCAATAGCATTGCTGGTTTCTTCTTCCAGTGGAGGCCAAGCAACCAAAAGCACAGTGCAAGAGGTGTTCTGCCTTGGAGATCACAAGAGCATCATGCTCATGCTCCTGTTGTTACAAATGGGAAGCAATGGCTGTTGCAGAACAGGGCGTCTTCTCCTCAGGCCTGAGGCATGCTTTGTACCACAGATCCTCCACATCATTCTTTCAGACGTGGGATTTACAGAAGAACCAACTGAAGCACCTTGGCACCAAGACCTCTGCAGTGCCAAGTCTTTCTTTCACAACCTAATCCTGTGACTACTGATCTTATTGTTTGCTCATTCCATCCAAGGACCACACAAACATAAATTAAGTCCCACAGCATGTCTATGATGCATTATTATCCCCGTTTTTACGAGAAAGAGAACTGCAACACATGGCAATTGAGTCCTTTGTCCTGGGTCACACAGTGAGTCACTGTCACAGTCTCCATCAAACTTTGAAGCCCTTCCTCCTTCACTTTAGAGCTTGAATTTCCTCAAAACCTGCTTGCTCTAGTTTATTAAACAGTTTTACTGCAGCTGCAGACCTGTTTCCACAGCAGTCAGAAACCACAGAAGGCATTCAGGTCCCAGCGTGGCTGCCAGGCAAAGTGTGAGGGCTGCAGAGAAGGGAGAGCTGAAACATCTTGCACTTCCCCGGAACTCTCTGAAAAACTTCTGAAAGCAACTTCAGATCTGTTCCATCATCTCCCTGTTAACAAGCACCTGAAAAGCTACATCCAGGTGAATCAAAATTTTAAGTGCTACGGTCCTGATTACAGAGCTGGTTACAAAGGAAATTAATGAATAATAATTTCGAGAAGGGATTTAAAATTTCCATTTTCATTTTATTGTCAAAGTAAATATATTTTTTATGAAGAACAAAAGAAAATATACAGAATTGTAACTTATGTACACTGGCTTTATAGGTATTTTTTGTTTCCAATTTACACAAATTTTGATACGTTATTAAAAGATATTTTATATAGATATGCATCTATGTACAGTTTTATTTACATACATTCATAGGATGTGATATAAACCAGTCAATAGATGATAGTTCATTTATATTAATTTCTAGAGGACAATAAGGAATGCATTTGCTTTAGCTAGACCTGCTGTTCTGGCACAGCACGGGCTCCTGCTCTGCCTAGCGCTAGAATTGCAGTTTCCTATTTCCCATTTCGCCAACAAAAGGACAAACAGATGCTGTCTGTGAATGGAAAGGAAATGCAACATCCATTATAAAATCGTTCCTAATTACTGAATTCTATTTTCTTCTAAAGCTTCTTACAATTGCCAGAGTTCAAAAGGAAAAACAAAACAAGAAGAAACACAAACAAAATCACTTGCCTGCTACCATCTGATTATTTGTTTAAATTCCCTTCTTAGCCAGCTACCATACAAATTTGTTTCTTTTGGCTACTGTTCTCACCCATTCGCCCACCCCAGCTGCATGGAGCTCTGACATGGCTGTTGGTAAGAAGAGGATTAGCACTGAAGCTCACCCTTGGACAGCAGATACCACGGTGCTGCCCCACCAGGCTATGATGCCTCCCGCTGCCCTCCCTCAGGTACAGGTACATCCTACAAGACCCTGCCAGCCAGCGGACAAATGGAGACCTAGCTCCAACCAGCGAGGCACTGACTCGCAGTGGATGCTCGGGATGTCCAGTGCTCATCAGGACCACTGGGCACCTCCAGGGCTTGTGCTCTGGTTTCTCTCTGAAGATCACACAAGAGGACAGGAGCAGAGACAGGAACAGAACTCAGCCACTCTCACAAATGTCTTCCTGCTGCTGTATACACTAGACAACAGATCTTCTGCTAATGACAGTGGATGCTGTGAATCAGAGTCAAAGGAAAGGAGCATTTCCTTCAATGCATGGGCATCCTTTCACCCCCACAGCAGCACAGGACAGGAGAAGCATGCACATGGTATGCGCTTAGCCACACCACAAGGCTTCACTCCAAGCCATTTCATCCATCCTGAGCTTCCGGCTTTGCTTGGGACATGCCTTTGCTTAAATACATATATATAAAAATATATGTATGTATGAATATATATACATAACTATTTATATATAGGCCTAGCCAAGGAAAAGGTAAATGTGAGCCAGAGAAGTCAGAGAGGCACAGAGGCACATTCCAGCGTTCTTCACACCCTGCCTCCCCCTGTCCCTGACTCCCACTGTTCCTCCTCCTATGGCCAGCCCCTACAAATCCTTGGCTCAGGCAACCCAAAAACAAAGGAGTTGTTTTCATTTCAAAAGGAATTTGCTGTTTCCAAACTGGACAAATAGAGCAGCTTAATAAAAACTCACAATGAATGGCCTGTACATGAGCAAAGCCCTGAGGAATGCCAGGGCTATAATTAACTAGCAGCAAGCAACTCTTACATTTTCCTGTGCAGCAGAAAACAGCTAAAAATAAAACACTGTAACTTCCAAAAGAAGCAGCAGCAAAGGAGAGAAAGATAGGAAAGGAAAATAACATCCTTAAAAAAAAAAAAAAAGACAAAAGGAACAAGCATCCCCCTCCCTTGACCCAAAAAGAACTTCATTCTCAAATCATCTTTAAAGGACATAGGACACTCAGACATGGTGGTATCAAGTAACAGCATTGACTGTTCTGTGGAGACAAATAAATTAGCACTAGAAACACAGTGAGCAAAGTGCCGTCATCAGCTGTCGTAGGATGGCTGGGCAGGAAGGGGCAAGTGGGAGCAATCAGTTCACGGAGCGGACGGAGCGGTTGCTTCGTGGGAACCGATGCACCTTGACATGTTTGGACAAGTGGTCACTTCGAGCAAACTTCTTCTCACAGACAGGACACTGATAGGGTTTCACTCCCGAGTGGGAGCGCCTGTGCCGGGACAGCTCATCTGACCTGGAGAACCTGCGAGAGAAGGGAAGAGAAGAGAAGCCTTGTAAGATAAATGGTTGGGGGTTTTTTGTTTTGTTTTGTTGGTTTGGGTTTTGGTTGGTTTTGTTTGATTTGGTTTGGTTTGCCTTGACCCAAACCAAATAACATGAGTACAGATCAACTAAACCAGCGCTGCTTCTGGCCCCTCTGCCAGTCCCCTTCAAAGCCTGTCCCACAACCTCTCTCCTGCAAACACAAGCACAGACCATTCTCAAGCAGACATAACAACCAATGTCCTGCAGGTGAGGTCTGCTCCAGCCTCCCACTGCCACAAGGACAAAGGACATCCAGTAACTGCACCTAGTTTGAGGTGGATGCCTGACAATATTCAGACATAGCTACCCAGAAGCTATATGGCTTATCAGATCCAGAGGAAAATTTGTCTTTTTTTATATGTGCTTCTGTAGGCTAAATAGTAACACCTCAGTTTCAGAGATGATCAACATTGTAATAGTCAAAATCCAAGTGGATCCCAATGACCATCAGCATAGTTACTTCATGAGTAGGTTGAAATCAAGATTGAAACTTTACTTACCAAAGCTGTCTCCCAGAGTAATTTTAATTTTAGGTATTTCCCACCTCCATCTCCACAGAAAAATCCCCAAATAGCCAACATGAATCCCACAGGCTTTACTGAACTCAAATCAGCTAATCTTTTGGTCCTAACAATGAGGTTGGCTCTATTTCCAGCTTGAACATGACTGGGAGCCAAAGGGTTAATTAAAAATGTCACACTAAAACAGTCCTGTCCAGATGGGTACAAAAAAATTTGCTGCCCAACAAAGGGCAATTAAGTGTTTTGTTGCCAGAGCAAAAACAAAGAGCAGCACAGAAAGAGAGCTTGCAAGAAATGGTATCAGCTGTTTATTTACAATAAATAAATGAAGTCATGGGCACTAGCTGAATAAATGAAGGAAAGAACATGTAGAAAAATGTGCCCTTCTGGAGCAAAATAGCACATCACCAACGGAGTGAATACGCTGTTTTTATGAAAGGGGAAAAAACAGGACTGCTGGGCTCCTATGAGTAAGTCTTTCTTGCATGGAAATGAGTTTCCACATAAAGGTTTTAATTAGCTCCGATCTCCCGCCACCAGTTGAGGAACAGGGTGCACATACTAGGAAGGCTGGGAATGGTTTTCTTGGTTCCCACAGCTCTTCAGTCTGGTGATGGCACCCAGAGAGCGTTCTGAAGCCGGAGCAAAGCAGACGCAGATACTCACCATGGGTAAGATATGGTGTGGACACATCTCTCCCAAGGGCATTTCCTTCACCCATTCCCTTGGTCTGCTGCCTTGCATTTGCTTTGGTATCCCCATGGTGCAAGTGGCAGATTCACCATTATGAGCAATAGGCAGATGCCCTAATGAAGCCATCACCCTGTTCCTCACCTGGGATGCTTCTTCTTCATAAAGGATATGGCAGGGATTTCTCTTCTCCCCTAGTACCTAAATATTTGCTTTCTCTAGTGACTCTGTTTCCCAAAACCACAGCCTGGACCTGTGAACAGCAAGGCCAGGGATTTCTCCTCAGTCCGTAGTTATGAGCTAATTCCAATGCTACATCCCTGGAGGATGCTCTTGTAGAACAACAGATGAACGGAGCAGGATGTTGCCCATGCAGACTACCTCAGCAGGACTCAGCACTGGACAAGAAAATGACCTGCTGCCAGTGGTGGCAACCATGTCCAGGGAAAAGGGGGAGCAAAGAGGGAAAATGGCTTTGCAAAGAGACATCTGCTCACATACAGCCTTATCACTCAGAGAAGGTGTGAAACCAGATGTGACTGAGTTGCGTTGTCCCAGTCCTTGGCCATTAAGGTCATCATCTTCCACAGAAGTGCAGTAGCACATGGCTAATCCTGCACAAGAGATCTGCAAGTGCATTTTGATGAGGACTGAATGGATGGTGGGGGATAAAGAGGCACATATCAGGAATGAGCAGCTCCACTCATACTCCGAGAGCTTGGATGAATTCATCTGATAAAAATACACTCTGCCTCATAATGATGTCCTTAGCTGGAGGCAGGAATGTTGCAATTCTGTTCCCCAGCAGTCACGGAAAGATCAGTTTACAGAGCCCACAGAAATAAACCTTGAGCTGTTGGTGTGTTTACAAAAAACAACGCAAAGGTTAGGACAAGGAAGCCAGGAGCATCTGGGAGCCTGGCTCTGCAGAAAAATTATATTTGCAGCACATTCTGGCACTAAGATCACCTCAAGAAAACTGCAAGTAATTTCCAGTGGAATGCCAAATTCAAACAAACGAAGGCTTGTTGAACACCTCGCTATCCCAAGTCATTACCACTTCCAGAAGGATTCCTTCTTCAAAAGGAAAGGTGGAGGAATCTGGGCAATCCCACAGGAATGAAAGAGTCTCCTTCATTCTTTCATCTGGTGGGATCCCAAAGGGCTTTGAAGTGTATCTCCTGTGAGACAAACCTTAGAGTTCCCTGATGCATAGAATGTGTCCCGTATCTCCTGGTCAAACAAGGCCATCACTATGTGGTTCACAGGGCAAGAAACATCAATAGCTTCAGCCAAGTACTCCATGGTCCCAGCATGGCCACCAGCCATTGAGACTGACCCAGGTCATACCTTCCTTCTGCATTGGAGAGGCTCTATATTCATCCTGCCTATCCCCATAGCACCACTACAGCAAACCAGCACTTCTCCCACATACCTGCAAACCCTTTTACAAAGCACCAGCAAAAAAGGTGACTGCAAGATGCCAACCATGTGCATAGTCATCCCCAGGCTCATCCAGTCCATACACTGTCCTGGCCACTTGCATTACAAGCCTTTAAAGTCTGCCTTACCACACCAGTCAAGAGTTTTGCATTGCACACTGTCACCTGCAGCACTGGCTGCAGGGAAGCACCTACAGCCCAAGAGATGGTGAAGACACTGAAATGCAATTGCCTAATGCATGACTGCAGCGTTGTACACTGCTGCACCAGGGAGTGACAGCAGGAGCTTCTCCTGCTGCATGCCATAATACAGCTGCTAGGGACTAGCTCAGACAGCAGCTCAGCTTTTTGGTCAGGGTTGTCTCAGAAGCAGCTCTAACCAGAGGCTGCCATGTACCAAAGGTACAAGCTGGTACGACACGGATCAGCACACCGCCCGGTACAGCAGGCTATCGAACGCAACGGGTCACCAGCCACTTATGAACACCTCTCTGCAGCCTGCCCAAAACAGCTCTTGCCCTGTGCCAACGAAGGACACAAGCAAGCAGGACTAAGCCTCCTCTAAGGAGGTGCTTAGGGCTGTCCAGCTGTCCTAGGGGTTAGCGAAAGGGTCTGCTGTGTGCACATCCCTACCTTGGCATATTTAAAGCACAGAGCTTCACCGTAACAGGGCTGCCCAGAGAGCCAGGAAAGCTTTCACCCCCCCACAGCTCAGCCTCTTTGTGCTAGGCAACGCTGGTTTGTTTTTGAAATTGCTGTCTTCAGTGAGGTCAGACCTTAAGTGTCTTTGGTGAAAAAATAAATACGCAAGCACAAGAACACAGAGAAAGGAGGGGGGAATCAGAGCCCAGGAATGGTTTAGTGCTTGAATTACTTTGAGATGATATAAAACTGGGAGCAAACAGAGAGTCCAGATGCGTTTAACTTAAGTCATGTGAGATCACAGCCCTCACTGAACTTGTGGAAAGGGTAAACATGCTTTATTGATGAAAGGGGACTGAGTAATTTAGTGCTCAGTTTGGTCTGGCCTTTAATGTGGGAGCAGCATGTAGGGTATGTGCAGGAATCTCAGGCTGGTGGTAAGGACTGCTGTGAGCCCAGGAGGTAGCTCCTCAAGTGCTACCTCCACACTTGGAGCTGAGGCCTTCCAAAGTTCGGGGGTGTTGGGGACTGGGGTACCAGCCTAGGCCGTGAAAAGCAACAAGATGAACAGCAATAGTGTGCTTGAAAATCCCTTCCAGGAGTTGTTTGTGGACAAGGCACACACTCCTCACAGCTAAGATGATTAATTTCTCATCCTTGTTAGGCTTCTCATCTTTAAAAAGTTGTGGCTGGCTGAGAGTGAAGGTTCAGGGTGCTGCCAGTTGTGAGACCTGCTCTTCTCCTGGCCCACCTTACACCTACATCCTGCTTTAGATCCACACCAACTGCTGTAACACTGGGAGATGGCAGGCACCCCAGCACAGTTCAATCTCCATCCCTTATCACTTAATGTATTTCCTAAATGTTCCCCTTGGTTTCAACACCTGTGAAATACCAGCTCTGTAATAAGCCAGAGCTGGAGAAAGTCACCCACAGGCAAAACCTCAAGCTCCTGAACTTGAGCCACAGAAGGCACGGTGAGCGCTAGTGTACATCTCAGCATGGATCAGACAGACCCTCACATGCCTCATCCATTTGTCACAAAATTCAGAGTTTTGCTCACATCCCAGCACAAAGAAAGCCAACCTGACACCCACAGGCCTGTTCACATCTGTTGCCTATGTGCGCATATTCCAGCAACCAAATAAACAGGAGCAAGTGCCCGTGCTGCAGGTCAGGAGCAAAACAGACTACAGTTTATGGGACCAACCAGCTAAAGAACACGGCTTGAATTTTACTGCATCTTGAGCAGTGAGCCACTGAGCCTGGCTCATGAGAAGCAAAAAGGAAAGAAAAAGAAAATATAAAATCACCACCAACTAGAGTCACCATAAACTGATATGGTAGAGAAAATCATCACAGAAATTAATTGCATTAATCCTTGTCCTTCTGAGAGGCAAATTTCAAACTGGTCCAGTTGGTGAGCAGAGGATTCAGCTCCATTCTGACCTTTTCCCTCAGACCAGTCCAGCCATCTCTAACTGCTGCATGTCTCACATACTTGCATTTTTATACAGCTCTCTCCTGTTACTTTTTACCTCATCCAATCCCCATGATCACAACTCTTTCCTCATTAGACATTGCTCACTGAAGCTCTGCAGCGTATTCTTTGAAAGAAATCTGGTTTAATTTAATGCAAGGGAAGTAAGATTTTGTTTTCTCCCATCACAGTTTGTGGTGCTGTACATTAACCCTTGCCAGCAGGCAGGCTAGTAATACAGCTGCTTGGAAAGAGGGGAGGAAGGCTTCTGTCAAAATTTCCTTAAATATCTGGGAAAAAAAAAAATCTACTCTTTCTTTTAATCTTTCAACTAGTAGATACCCTCTGTGAAAACGTTTTGCTCAATCAAACCTGCACTCTTTCATTCACTCCACCTCAGCCTTCTGGCTGTGCTGTTACATCTGACAGCTTGTTGCAACTTTGAGTGGCACCCACGCATTTTTCTGAATCAATGCAGAGAATAAAACCCCCAGCACGCTGGAGTGTCGTTGCCAGCATTTCCAGAAGGAGTGGGATGGAATGCAGTTTTGAAGAATCTGCACAGAATGCTGCTGCTGCTCTTAACCAGACTCACTTGTCACAGCCCTTCAGTGATCACATCAGCCCCACACAGTTGAAGCCGCACGGCCACGCACAGCGATTCTGCCCTAAACCACCCAGCCTGCTCACAGCCCTCAGCTGGGACCAGACAAGTATCTGTTGCAGCTGGTCTGTTGCAACCAGACCCATGTGAACACAAAGCACTGCCTGTGGTAATAAGCTTAATCTGACCCCCTTGGAATGAAATACAAATTACCATGGATTACTTTTATTTTTCAAGGCACTTAAACAGCTGGTGCCAGCAGGTGATGCTCTGCTATTTAATTTACCAAAGCCCCTGGATTACCTAACAGGAAGAAAAAGATCTTAGTTCTCAAACCAACCAAACAAGTTTGGGGAACAGAAACAGCTTATAAGTCAGTCTGCAAACCTATTTCCTTGACAAGTGAGCAAAAAGGGGAAGGAGGATTGGACAGTGCTGCACCCCAATACTAACCTCCATCCGCAACCTGGCCACGTGCATGCAAAAGGCTTTTCTCCTGTATGTCTCCTCAGGTGGGCTTTCAAATGGCTGCTTTTTGTGTACATCTTAGTACAACCAGGAAAAGAACATTTGTGCATTTTAATGAGTTCTGCTGCAGGGGTCTTTTGAAATTTCTGACCCATGATGATTCCCGTCTGACCCTGGATCATGCCTCCTGGCCCAAGTGGCTTGGCAGCGATGGGGACAGGAGCGATGCGGACAAATTTAGAGGACAAGTTCAAATTGGATGACTGAACTATTTGAGGCACAAGGGCAAATGTTTGTCCTTGGATGTTGACTAGGAGCTGTGCAATTTTAATGTTCTCTTGTGCTGGTCCTTGGGAACTGGGGCTCGTGTTGGACTCCTGTTTGACCTGTACAGGTTGAATTTGAAGCATAACTGGTATACCATTCTCCAGGGTCATTCCTCCATTTGAAGCTTGGCCACCTTCTGTTGAGCTGCTCAGCTGTTCATTTTTACTCTCTTTTAAGCTAGTGCTGGGTAACATATGGTCTTTTTGCTGTAGCGAAGCAACAGAAACTTGGCTGCAAGCTCTCAAGTCCTTGGTCTCACTTTTAGGTCTCTCTTTGAGCTCCAGCTCCATGTTCTCCTCCAGAAATTCCTCAATTTCCTCGAGCGTGGGCTGAAATGGTCCTGAGTCTTCCATATCCACAGCAAATTCAGGCAACCTAAAGTACTCCTCTTTCAATACTGGCTGAAGTCTCCTTTTGTCCCACCATGATGCAGTGGTGCTCCCCAAAGATGCCTGGGACAGTAAGTAGTCTAAGATACTGTCCTGGTTTTCGGCACTCGACGTGCTTCCATAGCTGGAGCTGAGACCCTGGGAGTCAGGGCTAGAACAAGAACAAAAGCTGGAGGAGTCGCTGTCATCTTCTGACAGGGGAGAGGGTAGCATTTGGTAGGACCTCACCCCTGCTGTCATGTCCCCAAAGTATCCAAGAGAAGATCTTGTAGATGAAAAGGATTCATCAGTAGGCAGCAAGTGATCCACCATTCCTGAGCGATCTCCTACGGATATCCCAACAGCATATACCAGGCGGTGAAAGTTCAGGTGAGAGCCTGAGTGTAGGAAAACAAAAACAGCAACAGTCAGAAGTTGGTTTAATCATTCATCTCTGTGAACCAAAGCTTGTAAAGTCCTCTTGCTCACAGGAAAATCCAAAGCATCCAGTCTCACTGAGTACACATGCTGCTACACGCTTTGATATGTCTGTACCACCCCCTGAGGACTGTCAGGGACGAAGTGTTTTGGAGGATTGCACCACATATTTGCAAAAGAATTCTTTCAGAAATCATTTCCCAACTGTATGCAGTCTAGATTTACAGCTCCCTTCCAGAATATTACTGACAAGAGAAAAATAAATTATGTGCTTTCACCTAAGAGTGAAAACTAGAGCCAAAGAAGGAGATTGTGAGAAAAAAAATTAAGCGTTGAAATTTTTTCCATTAAAAAAAAAAGATGAATAAAAAAGTTTATTGCTCATGGCCATAAAATGCAAATCCTCTCCTTATCTTGTAGCTTTCCATCAACCTTATTTTTAACTTCCCCAGTTCTACAAATATAGGCTAATCAGCATAATGTAAGGATCAATCTGTCAGGAGCCAAAAATATTTACTGTGCTTCAGCATTTACTAGGTGGATTTTCCCCTGCAGATGTAACGAATCAGTGTGCCAACGTCATCCTCACCTGCCCTTAATGAGACTGGCACTGCACTGAGCTAATTACCATGTCCTGGCAAGCCAGCTGGTGGCTGGTTTCACCTCATCACTCCACATTCCCCCCCTCTCTGAGTAGGGAGGTTGAGGTGATGTGACCCTCATGCCAGTTACTAAACTGGGAGGGCTTATACAGCCCTCCCCCCCGCCCCTTTTCTCAATCCACTGTGACCCACGGTGGGCAGCCACATTTCCAATTTCCCCACTGTGCTGAGGCAGCAAGCAGGCAGCATCCCACAAAGCCCCCACTCACGTGAGCCATAATCCCACTGCAAACCCACAAAGGCACAAGGGCAAAATCCAACCTCCCTAGCACAGCCCAGCGACAGCAACACTGACAGCTTGCCGACAGTGGTAACCGTCCTGTGCTTTCCTGGTTAAGCCAAGCAAACTTCCTAGAAAGGTTTCTGGAGAGGGGAAGGCAGGAGGGGCACTTGTGTATTTGTTTCCTTGAGGGGAAAAAAAAAATTGCTTGTGGAGGGAGACCTCCTCAGAGAGCAAATGCAGAGACTCCCAGGCAGAGCGAACACTGGCCCTCAGTCATTCACTCAAGGTGACTGTTTGGGAACAGAGCTGTATATGTGCATAATAAAACAACTCTTTCTGTGGAAGGTATGTGGACTGCAGAGATAGAAGTCATTTGATCAGCCTCTGAGGTTGTGTATGTGTGTGTGAATTAGCAGGCATGTGACCCAGCGTGAAGGAAATGCCAGTCAATCTTGTTACACGCTGTCATTTTCCACAGGCTCTGCCGCTGCGCTTTGGAGGCTTTGCCATGAATAGTCAATAGCTCCCAGTTTTGTGCAGGGAAAGGGACGGTTGTTACTGCCACTGCAGAGCATCCTCGCTGCCTCATCTCCAAAACATGCCCTGCCTTAGCTTTCTCTGGAGAAAAATCAAAAGGCATCTATGTGCTCAGTGCTGCAGCAAACAGAGAGCGAGATCTCCTACACAACATTCTTAAAGACCTCCATCCCCTTGGAAGCTTCTGTTGATATTTCATGGGAAACAGGGGGACAATACCCCAACGTTTCTTAAAGCTACAGCTTCCTCCTCCACACACACACGGAGGAAGCAGCGGCAGGCTGAAAGAAAGACTCAGGAGTGAGATTGCACATTTTCCTGGTACGCGTGGCCTGTCAGCTCTGCTGCTGAACCGATAATGAAATACCCACATGTGCCGAGCACGAGGAAGTTCAAACAGAGGTTAGTGGCTCTGGTTTGTGACCTTAGCACAAAATCATTTCTTGTAGTAAAAGTGAAGAGTCAGATGAGCTGAACTATTTCTGACACACACGACATTCCCTCCCTCCCCACCCCCCCCCCCCCGCCGCAATCTCTGTGTTGACAGAAAGTTCCTCCAGCAGAAATCACAGTGGACCTATTCCCACTTCGAAACAGAAAACACAATCCACTCCCAGGAGAAGTTTGTACTGGCTTCCACTAAGAATTCACCCAACCAAGCAGCTTGTTTCCATCTTGCACCAAAACTGGTGACTGCCTTGTGCAATGTGGGGCAGAAAGGAGGACTTGCCCTTTTCCTCCTCCCTTTCTCTACACTCTGCTTCCAAAGAATGGTACTGAGTGAAACCTGGACTGCAACGTGGTTATTTTCTAAGAAAAGCTGGCATGCTCCACGTGTAGTGAAAGGGCATGCACCTAAACCAGCTAGGAAAGGTCTTCAAAAAACAGAATAGCCAAAAAAACCCCAAAACAACAACAAACCCCACAGTAAAACAAGAAAGAAAAATAAACCCACATACACCAAACAACCCCACATAATCGCCCTCCCCCCAAAAACAACAAAATAAAACAAAACAAAAGCAACATAAAAAAAAAAATCAAGTTTTCTTTAAGTGCCTTTAAGGACTAGGAAGCCACATATCAAATATATCCATACATATAACTCAAAATAAACTGAACCCTAACTTGAACAAGGGCTTAAGGAAGGGCAGGGAGGTGGGGGGGGAACCCACACACTGCTGTGAGCAACATACCTTGGCAGAAAGGAGCCAGCATGCTCATCTCCCCATTGCTTCTGACAAGGAGCAATGTCACTTGGTGAAACCAGAGACGTTTGAAGAGAGGGGACTGTCAGACTTGCCTCTCTGTAGATCCAGGCACATTACAGGCCAGATCTGCTTTCTGTGCACTCTCAGAACAGCCAAGAAAATTTTGGGGAATGCCTGGAATGCAGGATCAGGCCCAGGCTATATTTTGTCCTAAAGGCCAGACTACAAACCAAAAGGCTTACATCCCTACCTTGCCACAACCAGAAGATTAAAAAAACAAAACCCAAAAAAACCCAAAATAACAAAAAAGGCCAGAGCTCCACAAGCTATGAAAAATAATGATGTGGTTCACATAAAGCACTTTCATCTTTAGGAGCCCTGAAAACGCATTAGAAATGTAAGCACCTAGAGAGGGATCTGAAAACCAGCCACTTTGGGAGTGAAATAGAGCAGCTGTTCAACAGCACACGGCAGCACCACAGTCTAAAGCTTTTAAAAGTTCCCTGGGTTGCTACGATGTCCTTTCTGCCAGAAACACATTGTTCTGTTTAAAACCTCTCCATCTAATCCCCAGCTAAAAAAAAAAAAAAAAAACAACCAACACAAAATAGCAAAAAAATCCCAAACACACACACACACCTCCCTCCCCCTCCCCCCCCCAAATTTCCTCCAAACAAACAGACAATAAAAAAACAACTAAATAAATAAAATCAAAACACCCAACATAACAGCGGTATATTCTGACTCAGAACAACACCAAAATGTGAAGGCCTGGGAAGGTGCTGGAACTCGGGGACATTTCCCAGCCTGTCATTTCAGTCCAGCGCAACTGAATCCACAGCAGTGTATGGGCTCAGATACACTGATAGTCATGCCCTATGCATACCGCTACAGCTTTTTTTGGTTTAGGGCTAATCTCTTCAGGGTTTCCTCTTGTTCCCTAGAAGGATTTAAATCTGTTCAGGCTGACTTCTGCTCAACAGACAGAACCATAAACCAGGTAGTGAACCAGACTCAGCCTTTCTATGAAATTGAACTAGAAATACATGAGGGGAAAAAAATTATTATTATTATTTTAAAATAAATAAATAAAAGAAGTCAAGTGCCAGGAAGCTGTAAGGTGGCTATGCTGCTCCCTGGACATGTGCTGGGGGAGGGGGGTAAAGAGCAGGGATTATTTAGGGTCTACCCTTGTTTCTGTTGGTTTGGGTTTTTTCCAAACCCACCGCCTTTGGGAATCTACAGCAACGTTCCCAATGCCTTATTTTCTGGAAGCTAACTCCCTCCGCCACAAAACTTTGTCTTGCACAAGACGAAGCACTTGATTCGCAGCGAGGGCTGCCACCTTGCTCTCCCACCAACCCGCGCTGACCGCCCGGAGCGTCCGGACAGTGCGAGCTGCCGGGGACGACAACACACATAGACGGTTCTCACCCCAGAACAAGCACGACCACGGTTTCCACGGCTGCAAAGCCTTCGCTCGTTTGGTTTCCTCGTGGTATTTTTTGTTGTTGATGTTTTGATTGGGTTTTTTTTTGTTGGTTTGTTGGTTTGGGTTTTTTAATAATTGTTTTTAACTGGTTTCTTGCTCCCTCCATTCTCTTTTAGGAGGTTTTGGGTGCCCGAGCACAAACACCACCATCCCGGCGTAGCCCCCTTGTCGCGATGACCGGGAGTAACCCGCCCCCCCCCCACCTCCCCAGACTGTCACACCATGGCACAGCACGGTTCCAACCCGAAAACAGTCCCCCCAGCCCTGCCCGCAGCCTGGCACCCCCCTGATGCACCGCGGGGCAGAGGACTTAACCTTCCAACCCATCGTGACGGGGCAGTAGCGGCACAAACACCCTCCTCGCCCCGGCGCTCCCCCACCCCCCGTCCCAGGCTGCTGGTGCTGAGGCAACGGGGGCTGGGGGCTCCGCTGTGGGACGCAGCCCCGCGCAAACCTCCGTACCTCTCGCACACCCTTACCTGAACTCCTCTGCAAGACGAGGGCAGGGGGGGTAAATACCCAGAACGACCAGAAGAATGCAAAAACAAAAATGAAAACTGGGGGGGGAAACCAACAGCAAAAACAAATCACGAAAACGAGATTTAAAAGCAAAAAATAATTCTGGAAATATAAAATATATATTAAAAAAAAAGGACAGAAAGGAAAAAAGGGCAAACAAAAAACCCCAACAAACGATAAAAATGCAAAACGTAGAACACGACGAAGCCCCCTACGACAGACACCCAGCGCCGGAGACAGGGCGAGGCGAGGCGGACCGGGCAAGGTCGGGCAGCGGCAGGGCAGCGCGGAGCGGACGGAGCAGCGGCAAGCGGGCGCAGCTCCCCCGGGAGGCGAGTGCGCGGCTGCGGAGCGCGGCCCCGTTCCCGTAGTACTATATCCCTCTCACATGACGGGCGCCCGGCGACGGCGGGGGAGGCCGGGGAGAGGCTCGACCGCGTTCGCCTTCCCCATTGGCCCCGCCGCGCCGGGGGCCGGCCTGCCACCGGCCTCAATGGGAACCGCGGCACCGCCCGGCTCCGCACGGCCCGGCCCCCGGGGCGGGGGCCCGAGAGGGTCAGCACATGGGCGAGCCCCCGGTGGTGTGCAGAAGTGTGGGGTTTGCGATCCCTGGCAGCGTGTGAGTCATGGACTGGTTTGGGTTGGAAGGGAATCCCTGGCCCCGGGCAAACCCCTGGAAGTTCTCAAGCCCCTGGGCACGTAGAGGCTCTTGGAGAGGAAGGGTGCAACTTCCGGGAGGGATGCAAATCCTCTGCATGCCCTTTCCCTGCTGCTCCCCAGTACTCCTGCCCCATCCCCTCGCACCTGACCCTTTCCTGACCACCTGCTGGAGCTTGACAGGGTGATTTCATAGACTCATGAACGGTTTGGGTTGGAAGTGACCTTTACATGCCATCTAGCCCAATTTCCCTGCAGTGAGCTGGGACATCTTTAACTAGAGCAGGTTGCTTAGAGCCCTGTCCATCCTGACCTTGAATATTTTCATGGATGGAGCATCTAGCACTTCTCTGGGCAACCTGTGCTAGTGTTCCCCCACCCTCATTGTAAAAACTTTCTTTCTTCTGTATAGCCTAAATCGCTCCTCTTTTCGTCTAGAGAGGTCAACTCTTGTCCTGTTGCAACAGGTGTTGCTAAAAGTTTCCAGCGTAACAAAAGGTATTGGGGTTTGGGGTTCCCCCTCAATGTTATTACAGTCATCACTACTTTTTCATATAGATGTTAGTTTTATATATATATAAACACACATAAATATACACACTATAGTTATGCTGTGTTCAATATAGATCAGGATCCATGTTTAAGTCCTGCAGAGGTGAAGAGGCTTGCAGGGGTGCTGGCTGCAGCAGCAGTGAGTTTTCCTGCTCAGTCAAATGCTGTTCAAATTCAGTTTTCCATTTTTCAGATCCTTGGGAAAGTACAGTCCACGATTCCAGAGAGACAACAGGTCTGTGCACCTTTTTGAGGGCTATGTGGAACAGAACACCATCCCTGATTCTGCCATGGGGCTACAGCCCTTGCTGTCCTGCAGGGGAAAAAATGAAGTATTATCCTCATTTTATGACTTTATGGAGAAACTGAGGCACAAAAAATTGAACCAAACATCTGTGGCAGAACCAAGATACAGCCTATTCTCTTTTCAATTCCAGCTCAATGCCTTCCACTGGCAAAAATATCCTCCACCTGCATTGCTTCAGAACTGCCAGGAACATATTTTAAAGTCTGGCAAACATAAACCAGTCTCTTGGGAAGAGGACATTCAGCCTTGAAAGTCATGGCAGCCAGGGCCCAAGAGCAGAACTGACCCCACAGCCGCTGCCTCGCCCCCATGGGCATCACCCAAGGACCTGAGGGTGCTCAGGGCTCTGGTCTCATGCACAGATCTTGCTGTTCCTCTCCACATTCTCTCAATTAATAATTCATAAACACAGTCATCAAATTCCTAGATACTATATTTATGCAAATGCATCAGGGCCAAATTCTGCATTAGTGGATCTTCACTGACACAAAAAGCATCATGATAGTACAATGCTGGCCTTAAATATTTTTACCCAAAACAGAATTTTGGCAACCCTTGCTTTACTGTTTTCTCTCAATTAAAACCCCTTTATTGCCTGAGTAGGTAAAGTTTAGCTTGATGCAATGCAAAGGGCTGGAGATTTATATCCCAAGCCCTCAAGACAACACTCATATGGAATTTGAAGGGTTTGCTATACAGATATGAAATTCCCTTAGGATGTTTATTACCATGAAAAGAACCAAAAGTCACAACCTTATTTTTACTATTATTATAATGTACATATGCATCAGAGCACACTAGAGGTTTCTCTAAATTATGTTTTTCTATGTGCAAAAGAAAATTTCTTCCCATTTTAGTTACACTAGTTCCCAGCTTTCTCTGGAGAGGTAGTGAAATCCCATACTTACCTACATGGAAATAAAATGTTGTGCATCCCAGTTCTACTGCTCAATTTTATCCATTTTACTAGGGACACCACCTTTCTGCTTCTCTAAAAGTCTCACTCAGGCAGTGTGTATTGCCCCCTACACAGCTATAGGACCATGCCATTAGCTGTTGCTGAAGCTGGTGATATGGAGATGTTTTCAGTGTGCTCAAGCAGATCCAAACTTGAGCTGCTGGTGGAGAAGATGCCCAGCCAGCACCAGCACTTGTGTGGCTGCACATTGTGATGGAGGAGGAGTCTGATGCTTTTTCACTCCTGAAGAACCATAATGAGCATCTTGTCATTCAATATCAGGCAACAGTGATCACTGGGAGGTGAAATTCAAGGGTGATAATCAGGCAAATGTAGTTAAGGCTTCTGTATTTCTTCCTGAGGTTTCCTTGGGGAAAAAAAGAATTAAAATACAGGCAGGCAGTACACAGTGCCTGGGAAATGAGTACAGAGCATTCAGGATGAACCTGACCTGAACTTACTCATGTGCTATGTGACGTTATGGATGCACCAAACTTTTTGCATATGTCCAGGTCCCCTTTGCCATGCACAGAGGGATCAGCTGCACTGGGTCACATCAGCAAAGCCCTTGTGCACATGTTCATTGACTGTGCCTTGGGCACTTCTGGGTGTCTGTCACTCTTGTAGAATTACTGCCCTGGACAGGCTATTGGACATCAGGACACCCTGGACAAATATCCAAAGTCCTCTTTTTCTATCCAGACAAAATTTTTAGATGGAGACAAAGGACATGTGAAAGCCAAACAAACAAGTTTGGATATCGCACAACTCATCATTGTACAACAGAGAACAATGAGGAAACATTCAAAAGTCACTGCCACTTGGAGACCAAATCTGTGGCTGTCCTTGGTGAAACATGTCCACAGCACCAACCTCTACAGCATCTTCTCTGAGCAGAGATTTTATGTGAGAAATTTTCCTTCCCAGGATGATCACATTGTTTTACCCATAAGTCTGCTAGGAAGGCCTAAAACTGCTTTTGAGGTTCAAAAGTGCACTCTGGGGCTTAAACTCCAGCCTGAGAATTACAAGATACAGTGGCAGGAACCAGCCTCAGGGCTGACTCAGTCACTTGTCCATCCCTCTGTGATGTCTGAATTCATTTCTCAAGCTGTGAACAAATTGACATACACCTAAGTTTTGGTCAGGGTTTTGGAAACACTATTAACAGCAGAAAGGCACAGATCTAGCCAAACATAGTGACTTCGGAACACTTTTGGCTGCCAGCTTTTCATGAGAAACTCAGGGATGACTGTTGGGCTGGGATAGCCTTTTGGTGCTGAGTTTCTGTGCAGTTGTGACCAATGTCTAACATTAGTATCCTTCATCTGGTACTGTAGAAGAACTGAGCCCCTGCTCTCAAATACATTTCTCTTTTCCCCTGCACATCCTCATCTCGCTAAGAGACTTCCATCCCTTTGCTCATCTCTTCCCCAAGTCCTTTCAAAATCTATTATTACCCTTGTCCCGTGATCCTGCCTGGGGATTTTCCATTCTCACTTTCTCTCCCTTTTAGGAGAGAACCTCAGTCAAACTGGTTCACCTGCTCTGGCAACCTTTCTAGCATTCCCACAGCCCAGTCAAACACTGGGGCTAACATAAAGTTAAGGTCCTTTTCATTGGCTTTTGTCTGATAGCTGTGTGTAAAAGACCCAGTCAGGAAAGGCAAATAAACGTCAGCATTCAAGCCTTTTCAAATTTCCCTGGAGATAATAATAGCACTGCATTAGTACATTCAAAAGAAACCATAGGCTGAAGTTGTTCCCAAGTCGTTATGCCACGTTGCACAGACCCATGAAAGGTGGGAAACGCAGCAAAAGGCTTCTCCACTCTGCACTCAGCAGTTTACACCGAAGCATTGTTTGGCTCTGCCCACACTTTGCCTTTCCACACGTGGCTGTACAGAGGCTGATTTTTCCTGCCTCAGGTTCTCCCACCTCCTGTACGTTGTTTGTGCAGCTTTGTGTCACAAATGACTTCTCAGTTTTGAGAGGGCTGGAAAGGAAAGCGTTTGAACTTCATGGATGAGCCAAGAAAGGGATCGTGCTGCACAGGGGAAGTGTTTTGCTGTCTTCAGAGGTCACTCGTGGCAGTTCTGCCCCAGCCCCTGCTATTCCCCATTTACTGCAGCAGCAAAGTATTACTAATCTGAGGAGCCGACCTGCCCCTTGGCACAACAAGGCTCAGTCAGGCTGAATTGATTACTTGCACATTTCTGTGACTTACGAATCAAGGCTGCTCTTTTCCAGTGAAAGAACAAAAATAATCAGGCAAACAAAAAATGAAAAGGAAGTTAACATTCTGGTTTGGGATTATTTTTTTTAAATTAGCCTCCTCCAGACAAATCTCTTCCACGTGCCACAAAGCCGACGGCCATGTCCGGCTGAGCTCCACTGGACTCCAGCTTGCAGCACTGGAACATTTACAGGGACACAAAGGGGACAAAAAAAGTCTGTTAGACTGTCCAATAATATTATTATCGCTTTAACTTAGCAGTCCTTGACACTTGCAGATAAGGACTGCAAGTTCTCTCAGTGCTACAGAAATATTGACACAAAGAATATGTTTATCCCTGATTGTGGTTCTGCAGAACAAGGTGGAAATAGCAACAATAATCTCAGAAATTAATTTCTCTGGCCTTGCAAGGGCATCTGTGCTGCAGGGTCCACAGTTTATTGATTTTATGAATTTTCTTTCCTCCACTGATTTGGAAATTATGTTGTCTTTTCACAACAGAGTCACAGGGCTAGGGGGAGATAAGTTGGGAGAAACTACTTTTAGGACTTTTTTCACATTAATATCCTTTGGACTATTAAAGACAGTGAAGAACTAGGGAGACTTCTTGATTTTCTCCCAAACTTTCTGTTCATTAAGATATGGAGAGAGAAAATGTCAGGTGATGTTCTGGCTGTTGCTCCTTTAGGCCATCCTTAACCATGCCTCGCCTCAAACCTCAGGTTTCCATGCACAGCCCCTGCATTTGAATCTGGCAAAAGCAACCATGAGCAGATCTGAGCCTGCTAACATTACAAACACCCAAGGGAATCAGAACACTTCCTGCAGGGATACAAGTGCACTGAGTGTGTGAGAGACAAGCTGCCCCGTCACTCCCTCCTCTGGCTTCATGGTGAGATGAAGCATAACAGGTAGGGTCCAGCTGTGTAAACTCTGGTCCTGAAGCTGCACAAAACCCAATGCCTTCACCATGACACATGAAGCTCACTGCAAGAGGTTCGAAGGGGAACAGCCTAGTCCAAGCTATCCCTCCTGAAAATGGCTCAGGGACAGGCAGGTTAAATGTGACAAAACTCACTGACTCAATTCAAGAAGATTCAGCACCTACCTCTGCTCATCCAAATTTAAGAAAGCAAAATAGACTGGAAGACATACAGGAAGATTTGGGACATGATGAATGTTGGCTCCAGCTCAGAAGTGGATCTGCAATAAACTGTATTCCCCTGCCCTCTCCTGGAAGGAATATGCCAGAGCTGGGGTGTTTGTGCAGGATCCTTATGCTGAGCACTGCAGGGAAGCAGCTGAAGGTGGCAAGACGAGATGGTGGTTTTGAAGGCAATGTTTACACGAATGAACAATGACTCTGTTGTGTCCATGATGTATTGCTAACACCAGCTCTGCCAGAAACTGGCACACCTTTCAAGAGAATTTCAATGTTTTCAAGGAAGAACTGCCTGCCTGTCTGGCCATTTACATTGAATTGGGAAACAGAGAGGATGACCCAACAGATGGAATCTGGAGCTTCTCATTCACTGTTAATAGCAAGCACAAAGCCTGCACAAAAACATTGGTAACCTTTGCTCAGGTCACAGAGGAGAATTGCTAGGCCAGAAATGTCACACCATGGCACCAACAGAGAGAGAGGCTGGGGTCAGCAATGCAGAATGGGCAAGTGAGACCCCATCACTTGGCCACTGACATGGTGAAAGCTCAGAAGGGAGGCTGACAGAGTTTTTTTTACAGGTTATGGAACAGGGACCACACCAAAGTAAAAAGTCCTCAAAGCTAGGCAGATCCAGGTGTGGGGGTCTGATCCTGAGCTTTCAGCTGTGATGCTACCATTAACTCTCCAGACACGCAGTGCAGTGAGTATGGCCCATTTACATAGATTCACAACTGAATATATTAGATGTTTTTGCAAAGCTTCCTGGTTCTCCAGGCTCTTGTGAATTGCATTCTTTTTTTTTTTTTTCCTAAGCACCAAACATCCAAAGCAATACTAGTCCTGTTCCACAAAGAGGACTGATTAGCAAATTGCTGCTGTTGAGATAATGATGGGAGTAATGAACCACAAAAACACAAGTGTGAAAACTACAAATAAGTCTACAGTTCAATAGTTACACCATAGGACTATGAATCAGGAGATCTGGAAAGACAGGACCAACCACATGGGCACTATATAACCTCAAAAGAATCTCACATGCTTTGAGTTTTCTTTGGAGCTGTATTTCATCAAGTCTTTGTAAATCCAGCAAAGAGGTATGCCAAGATTCTCCAACATGATGGGTAAATGAATCATTTCCTTGCAGTTGGGGTGCTGCTCAGCACATGGGAAAATGAGATGAAGCCTGTTCTAGACAGCCTGTGAACAAACTTTGGGGAGATATTATCTTTTAAACCTTGGCTAATTTCTCTGTCTTCATGATGGAGGAGTCACTGAAGACCACAGACCCTACAGAATATCTTGAGCAGTTCCACAACTGTTTTATTTCCCTTCCCCATTTGACTGTAAGTCCCATTTGGTGGGTTTGCAGTGGGTTCAGTGCATTTCTTTACACTCCCCTTTACCCTTTTATCAAGGAGATGAACTTTAATAAAGCAGTTCCAGCTGCCTTAAAAAGAGCAGAGATCCCTTTTTCCTGCTTTGGTGCAGGGGTTAAGAACAACATTTCTGTTCATCACAGAAATAAATGAAAGTTGAGTTATATCCCTCCAGAGACTAATGTTCTAGCTTGTTTTCTAAAGTTAATTCTTCATACACTTTTTTTCCTCCTCTTGTTCTGTCTTACATTTGTCCAGACTCCTGCATTCCTGAGGGACTAATTACCCACTCAGCAGTTACTCTGAAGTCTAATTGTAATAGTTGGCAAAACTCTCTTCTTCCACACAAGCTTTCAAAATAATCCCTCAATTTATTTCAAATAGCACCACTCTCTGGAGCTTCTTCCCCATTTGCATTGCTCTGGATGGAGATTTATTTCCCTGCTGTTGCGAGCTGACTACTTTGCTTGTCACAGGGCAGATATTCTCAGCAGAATAATTAAAAGCAAATAAACAAACACCCCCACCCCCCCAAACAAATGGATTGCTTATTTAAAAAAATTATCCATTGTGATGTAATCTTCTATTCTCTCATCTAATGAATCCCTAGTAGCAATGTAAGCAGTGAAGAAAACACTGATTCAGACCTGGATTACTCTTCCTCCAAATACAGATGTGATCATAATAAATGTTTTCTTTCACACCAAACTTGGACTTGTCATAAGGTTTTGGGGAAATTTAGTCATACATCCTGTGAGTTAGATGCACATTTTCTTATTCTGTAGGTGTTTGGAAGTAAACAATTCACCCCTATTGGTGTTAAAAGAAGTAATGGGGAGCTAAATTCTGATTACTGGTGTATTTCTCCCCCCCCCCCCCCCCCCCCCCAAAACACTGCTGGAGAGGAAACCCTGTCCTTTCCCAATTCTATTTCATTGTCTATACAGCCAGATCAGGCTCACCTCATCTCCTTGCTCTTCATTTTTAACACCTGTTCCCTAAGGATAATAATCTTGACATTGCCCAGTTCTGAGCAAACTGACGTTCATAAAATGCATTTTGATTATCTGGTGATGAATATATCAAAAAAAGAAAGGCTTTTTTTCCCCAGGATGCCTGTATTGTGCCAGTGGCACAGGGAATACAGCAGCTCCTAGGAGAAGAACCTGTAATCACTGAACAGGAGAGAACATCACATCTGATTTAATTATTTCATTCTTCCATAACCTCTACTCATTCATTTTTTCCTAGAGAAAAGATATCTCTAAACCTCTGCACATCACCCAGTGTGTGAACCTGGGATCTGTCTGCTGCAGTGGTAGGGTGCAGTGCCTGCCCTCAGCTCTAAAGCTGATTTACCCCAGAGCCTGAATAAGAACACTCAGATCTGGACTTTTTTTTTTAATTAATATCATTTTTTCTTAAGCTTTTATTTCATTTTGGTCACCTTGTGAACTAATGCAGGCTGTAGGGCTTTTCCAGGTAGCACTACAACTCCTGTCCACCAACAGGTATCAACTCTGTCATTACAACTAAGCATTGATCATGCAAACTTGGCAGTCAAGTGAAGTTCCCTATTGTAATTCTCTTTGGAATTCTTGTCTAAGTATCACAGCCCCTAAGGTAAATACTGGCTAATTTCTGCCTTGCAAAGAGCAAAGTATTGTCATGCCAAACCATCTTCTTCTATCTCATTAGCACAACCAGCTGAGAAACTAATTTTGCTTTTACATCCAGAAAGAAGGTAGTTACCACTATCAGGCAAGATATTGGTTCTGAGATGCCAAATTTTTTTGCTTTTAGCATGCAAAATCAAAATCACAAGTGGAAGTTATTTGCTGGTGGGACCCACAGTAACACTGGTACCAATCAGAAGTTTCACTGGTGGGCTCAGCTGAGGCTGGAAAAAAAAAAAATCAATTGCAGACTCCGGGTCTTTATCCAAATTGATCCAGTAATTACATATTTACTTTAAAGACTTATCTCAGTTCTATTTCCAGTCACAAATTTTTTAGCGATGCCTTAACTCTGCTCCTACCAAACTCTCCCATTTTTTGTAAATCTAGTGAGTTTTTGTAAAAATCCAGTTTTCTACAACTTACAGTTTATTCACTTGCTGAGACATCAGAAATGTTCTTGCTAACATTACATCTTAGGGGTTTGTTTGTTTGGGGCTTTTTTTTTTTTTTTTTTTTTTTTTTTTTTTTTTTTACTTTCCTCAGGGCATTCACCACATGTGGCAGAGACCAGGGAGCAGCTACCATTGAACAGTGCTGAGCTGCCTCAAGGAGGGGATGCTGTGCGCAGCCACAGGCACGCTGGAACTCCTCCTGCTGGATATACAACTTGGAAAATCCCAGTAGTTTCAAAATCAAAACTTGGGAGCTATTCTTAATCTGTCAGCACCTTTTTAAGAAGAACTCAGAGCTGCCTGGGCACTCATATGAAAACTGAAATCATCAAGCACTCCTTCCTTTCCCTGACCTATGTGCAGAGCTGTCAAAATGTACCGTAGCTTGGTCCAGCACACAGCTGACTGAACCAGAAACATCATTTTACCAATCTAGGACTGGAGTCAGCCTACTTCAGGCTGGATCTGGCAGATGTGAAATATCAGCAGCTGCCTTACCAGCGTAGGTCCGGCAGAAGGCCAGTGAGGTGCAGGCAACGCTTGTAAGGATGCCAGGAGGTTGCAATGAATCATGCCCTGCTGAGCAGCACAAGAGCATTTCACAATAGTCCTGCCCTGTTGAAGCCTCTGGGGATGCAGCAGGCTGGGGAGCCTCAGGGTGTGAGGAAGTCAGGCCATGCTGCCCCAAGGATGTGCTGGTCTGTTCCTTCTCTGCAGCACTGGGAAACCTCTGTTCCAAACAGTCAAGTGTAGCAGTGTGTCTGTCACCCTTACTTCACCACGACTGGCTGGGTGCAAGCTGAGGCTGCTGCTTTAACCGTAGCTGTTTCCTTCAGCAGACCTCAGCATTCACACAGCACTTTATAGATCATGTACTCCTATTGTACTAATCAGAGTCATGGAGATGAGCACCAAATCACAGTCAGGGTTGTCCTGGCACTCACTGCTGTGCTGCCTGCTGCGGCTCCATGATAAATGGCATTTGCTTGTGCCAGGCTGAGCCTCGAGCGTAAGAGAGGCTGCGACTCCGCTGGAGTCTTATCTGCCCACAGGTTAACATCAGAGGATGCTCCCTTTAAAAGTAACTTCCATTTACTTCCAGTCAGAGATTTCTGGACTGGCAGGACCGTGCAGGGAAGAGCCAGGCGTGTAAGCAGAGGTCCCCGGTGCGGAGCGAGGCAGGCCGCCCGTGCTGCTGCTATTTGGTAACCTATTAACTGTGCCGCGCAGGTGGAAGCAGCGGCAGCCGCACGGCTTCAAGCCCAGCTGCAGCCTCTGTGGCAGCACGTGGCTGGGCCGGGCTCTGCCAGCACTGGGAAGAGACAAGATATTGCAGCCTTTGACGTCATTCCAGCAGGATCAAGCTCAGACGTCTGTCCGGATCAGGGATTGCGCAGGGCCCCCCCAGAGAACAGACACCTTGTGCAATGCCGACCCAGAGTTTACTGAGGAATCGGCCAGAGCCGTGCCCTGCAGCAAACAAGCTCAGCAGTGCCAGCATCAGACCTTCAGCCTGCAGAAATGGCAAGAGTCTGGCAATGAGACTGGTGCCAGTCTGCTCAGAAAGCTGTGTAATGATTTGCTGTCAAGGAGAAGACATTTTAGAATAAAGGGGACCTCACTGTGCAGCAGCAAAATGATGGACAAAAGACCTGTTTGCCCTCAGTAGTGGAGCTCTTTGAGTGGGGTAGAGGAGGGAGTTTGAACAATCTTGGATTTCTTGATTTTGTTGGGGCACTGCCTAGTGCATGGGTGCTTGGGCAAGAGAAAGAAAGGCTACAAAACTGCCAGCGACCCCTCAGTCAGCAAGAGTGCATGGAGATGCTTAGGTCTTATCTAGGGTAAGAGAATCAAGGAAGGTTCATGGGGAAGCCAAAAGACAGTGATGGTTTTGGGGGGTGATGGGAAGGAAAGAAATCAGAGCACGTGATGCAAAAAAGGCTCTGAGGCAGCCAAAGGAGCTGCACACAGGCAGGAGCAGAGAAAGCCCTGAGGGCATTTCAGCAGCTCCACAGTCTGTCTGGAGCAAATGGTTTAATGCTAGACTCAGCTGTGGGATGTCACCTCCAACAAGAACACTGAGGGCATACATTTCTGTCAAGTCAAGAGAAAATGACCTACAGAGGAGCCACTATGCTCAAAGATGGACCAAAGAATTGAGAGAGATGGAGGCTTTGAGAAAAAGGGAATGAAAGCTTGCAAAAGCTTTCCCAGAAGGTCTGAGCTGAGTTGCTGGTGGAGCTGCATTCTGCTGGGGCAGAGCTGGACCATGCCCAGGCATCCTGGGTGAGGCTCAGCTACAGCACAGCTTCTCTGGAAAGGGGGACAGGAAGGTGGCCCAATCATCAGAGCTCAATTGGTGAGACAAGCCCTCATAAAAATATGAGCCAGCAGGAAAGCTTCAGCAACCCAGAGCAAGAAGTGCAGAACAGAATAAAAATGCCAAAAAATCACCTTGAACTGAGACATCTGAGCCACGCTTAAAGTCAGCCTTTGCATGGGACAGGGCCAGCTCAACGACTTGGCACTTCTCAACTCTCTTCAGAGGCCACTAGAGCCCAGACAGGAGATTAAAAATGTTGTCAGCTCAGTTATTGCAAGCCTCCTCCTCCCCACTTTCAAGATGAAAATGTGCCAGGAGCCACCTTTGGCTGCGGTCAAGTCCGTATGCCTGATGAGGAGCTACAAAGGCTGCTTGAAGGGGCTGTCCTGAGCAGCCATGTGCTAATGGAGCTGTAGGATTTACCTCCTGAAAAGAGATCAAGCTCTGACCCAGGATAAGCATAGCTCAAAGCCCTGGATCTAACACAGCATACAGGGAGTGCAAGGTAAATCAGGCAAATGGTGGAGGTTTCACTGGGCTTATCCCAAAGGGATGCTGTGTATTCAACTTAGAATACATACTCTGTATATTTAATTTAGAACAAATTAAGAGACCTTCAGTTAGGACCAGGGTGCTGTTCCCTCTGCTGTAACAAAACATGGGTGTATTGCAGGGATAAAACTCCTCGATTCACCCTTTAACAGTACCAAAGGCAGAAGATGGTTTAGAATATGCTAGAAAAAGTATTGAGAAAATAAGTAAAAGTCTTTAACTAGTCCTTGAGAATGATTTATCCATCACCCAGCCTCAGAAAATACTGAAAGGTCTACAGGAAACTAAAGATGTGGATAACAGAAATCCAAACACTAATTTTTCCCAAAGTCACTGCTGATCTGAACAGCCTTAACAAGCTCCAGTAGGCTTTATCTAGAAAGATTAAAAAGTGGGAACAGGCAAAAGGGCCTGGACCTGAAGGACAGGCACCAGATTGCTTTCCCTGCAGGATACTGTCTAAGGAAATTTGGAGCAGTAAATTTTCATACATAAAACACACGTGTGGTGGCCCATTGGAGAGGGTACTGCACAGCAAGCACTTTTAGTCTCTCCCATACCCAGATGGTGTCCTGCTGCTATATCAAAAAGGTTCACAGCAAGACAGAAGCTGCCAATCCGAGCTCAAACTAAAGCTGTTCCAAACCAAGGTAATTTACCTTGGATGTGCCTTTGCTCACAGGGGAAAAATCCATGGTCAGGCAGTGAGCAGAGTCCCTGCCAAGCCAGGCAGTGCTAAGAGCCCCACAGAACTGCCAGTGCTGGGAAGGCTGCTCGTCCAACACTGGGCTGAGCAGTGGCTTTGCCAATATTGCGCAACCCATGAGGAGACAGAGAGAGATGGCAAACCATTGCAGAGGGCATCTGAACGCAACTGAGCCTTTCAGCAGCAGAAATGGCTCTCGTCCCTGTGCCTGACTCAGCCTCCCAGTATTGCAAAACCCCTGCTCATATCATATGCAGGTGGAAGGGTTTCTAATTTAGAATCTGTGCTGGAACCAGAACAGAGAAAGTATTCAAGGTGATGGCTTAACCTGGCACAAATCTGCACTCAGCAGAGTGAGATTGCTGCCATGCCCCAAAGAAACTCCCCTCAGAGGCTCTGAGCACTGTTGCTCCCCATTTTCCACAGAGAAAAGCCTGGGGTTGGGGCACACCTTACATCTCTGGGATGTACAGGCAGAGTTAGCAACCACAAAAAAACAACTCAAGAAGCAGTCATAAAATCTGCCTGCAGCACAAATGCAGCAACAGTGATGCTCTCTCCAGACAGCTCAGATACAAACCCCACTTTCAAGGGATTGCGAGGGAATGGCTGCCCCAGAGGAATGCCTTTCCCAAGATGGGAGAGCTGCCCTGCAGACCTGGAGATGGCCTGCAGGGATGCAGGCTGCAGAATGACTGGATCTACTGTTGGAAGAAAATGGGCAGAGTCTGAACCAGAACCTGGCTGAGAGGAAAACAGGGCAGGCAGCAGAACACCACGGAGACTTGGAGGGCAGTGAAACTAGGGTGGGTGCTGACAAGGGCAGATGCTGGCAGAACACATGGGATAAATACTAGGAGATGTATTTCCACAAACTTAATCTCCTAACCTCTCAATGTCTGCATTTCAGACATCTCTTAGTGTGTGTGTGAGCCCTTCCCCTGTGGCTGTCAGTAGTCAACAAGACACATTTGGAAGGAAGACAATCAGAAGAACTCAGTGCAATGAGAACCAAGTTAGAAAGAGCTACTTACCTAAGCCATCAGCATTAGGAGACACCTCTCTGCATCTGAGCTGGGAGAAAAGAAGAATTTTCCTACAGGCTGAAGGGACCCGTGACAAATAGTTGTCATTTGGTAATGACAGCATTCACACCTGAGAAAAGAAAGCAGCCAAAAGAAGCAAAATTATATTAAGACTACTCTTAGCAGCATTGATGAGAGAGAAAACCCAGAGGAGAATGGGAGTATCTTGGACAGGGTCCCAGCTGCCCAAAAGGGACTGGGGACTGTGGGCATTTTAAGCATGATGAACTCAGCATTGCAGGAGAAGGAACTTTGCCCTCTCTTGAGAAAGAGGGTCACCTTCAGAAATACTCACCTCCTCCACCTTTGGGAGCTCTCAGGAGCTAATTCCAGCTGCAAGCAGTGATGGGGTAAGTGATCTGCAGGTTGTTTTCAGGTGAGAGGCCTTTGGGTTAACAGCAGGTATAGGCAGCTCCCTGCTGTGTTAAGTGAACTTTATCCCATTTGCAAAACAACATGAGCTCCACATGCTGCTGCTCAGCTGTCTGCCGGCTGCATCCATCAGGTCAAACTGTGTCGAAGGGATCTGACTCACTTATTGCATCAGATCTGCAAGAAAATGAGTCAGGGAAAATCTTAAATATCCAAATCTGTCCCTTAAGCCTCTGTAGATCTACTGCCTAAATTCATCTCCCTCTCTGGCAGTCTCTTTAGAAACCAAATATGAGGCTCATTCAGTGCAAGCAGGGAGTGAGACATGACAATAGTTACACTCAAGGAGGTCAGAAAACCCAAAAGGGGTTAAGGGATATGTACCAAGAAAACAGAGAGGAGTTACTATGGGCTGCTGTCTTTGCTGCACTTGGTCCACTGGAAGCCAGAGCATGTTTTGTTTAGGTGAGCAGAAAAGCTTCACAGGACAAATCTCAATGATGAGATTTTGATGGGCTTGGTGAGCCCACTGAGGAAGCCAGACCTGGCTCTGGTGGAGTGTGAGGAAACTTGGGGATGCAGGAATGAAGTAACAGGAGCCTGGGGGTGGTGTGTGAGTGAAGCAACAGGAAAGGACCAGGGCTTGTAGTTGTACTGAGGGACACTGCCTATAAGAGGGGACTGGAGCAGGAAGAGCAGGGAACAGTGGAAGAGCCTCGTTACTCGAACGACGCCTTTGTCTCATCTCTTAGGGAGGATTTGGAGACCAGGACAAGACTGAGGAACTGCCAATCTGGAACAGACCAGTGGTGCCTGCAGTCAAGTACCCGGCTCCCAGCAGAGGCCAAATTTGGATGCTTTAGAGGAAAATCTTCGATAGCATCCCAGTTCCAGGAAGAGTGCAACGCGTCAAGTGTTTGCTCATGTTAGGAGAGCTACAGAGCCCTAGCAGGGCAGACAGGCTATTTATAAGCATATCAGATGTCAGCTGAGCTCTTCTGCACTTTCTATAGATCATACATCAAGTCTGATGAGAAGGCACAGAGGCTGAGGGGAATGGGTGAACACAGGTTAACAAGGATGAGTCCTCTTGATACAATACCTATGGGGAAGAACAGCAGCTGGCCCTGTGCCTAGCACTGCTTACAAGGCCTCTGAAAGCTAAGCAAGATCACTTTACTAACAACACCATGAGAAGGAAGGATTGAGAATGCTGGTTGTGATGATGGTGCTGCATTACTAGACAGAGAATTGTTTGCTCCTGAAAGAAAAGGATCCAAACCTATTCATAGATATTTCATTATGCTCTCTTCTAAGGACATGCTGCACCTAGAAGAACAGTTAAGTCAGCTACAGGGTTAACTCTTTATCTCTTCAAACCTACCACAATAGAGCTAGACTACAGATTTAAGCACAAAGGATGATAGTGTTCCAATTAATGTTCCAGCTAGCATCTGCTCTTTTTAATTAGTTGAAGTCTGGATTTGTCTGGAGACAGAACTGCTGAGCAGAAGTGTGCTGGCTTCTTTTCTGCTTAGTTGGCCATTCTGATCTCTCCTGGCCTTTGGAAACATCTCCATTTCACAGAGGCCAGAGCCTGTTGTGCATTGATACTTGGTTCATGCCCACAGGCTGTGTATACATTTCACTACAAGTGGCTTCAAATCTGACACAAAGATATTTTACAGATGTTCTCTCCCTTCCACAGACACCAATCTGTGCATTGCTTCACCTATTAGCAACTCGGTTCTGTTCTGCAAACAGGCATCACCACAGAGCAGATGCAGGTGGATGCAGAGGGTTTCCCAGAACCTGTTAACCTTCCTGTTTTGCTGGAAGCTTGCTGATCCTTCACCTCACCCTTTGTAACAAGACCTTTAAGGATCTGTGTGTTTCGATTACACACAGATGAATAATTTACAAGCCACGTCTGTTGCAATAAACAAGTCCTGCTCTGTCCAAGCACTTCATGGCGTGTCTTAAATTTCCCTCACTTTGCTAAAAGCTCCACCACTTAAGCAGCATTAAAAAAAAACTTTAAAAGAGGAGATGATGAGGGAAGAGCAGGGTAGCATATCAGATCAGCAAACAGCACTCACAGCAAGTATTTCTCTTATCTCCAGCAGGGCATTGACCTGTCGTACAAACTCCAGGTAGGAAAGCCACAGGCAAAGCAATCTCAGATGTACTATTTACCTAAGAGGAGATATTTCAATGGAAAACAAGCTACAGGACCTGCTGATATCCTGATGGGGACAACGGTGGGCATTCACACAGGTGCAGGCAAAGGAATAGGGACAGGATGTGGAAACTTTCTAGCATTTCCAACTAAAAAAGCCCTCACTGCATGAGGAGCATGCTCGTGCTGTCTGTGGTTGCAGCTAAACAGACCTGAGAAGTTGTGGTTTTGGGGCTTGTCTTACTAAAGACTCATTGTGCAGCATCACCAGAATGCCTCAGTGCTCCATACTTAAAATAGAGATACAAATAGGTGGGTCTTGTAAAAAAGCAGCCAGGCTGGCACCAAACATTCCTGAACCATTGCAGCTGGTACTCAGTGATGCCTCATTCTCTGGCAAGGGGAGCTGGATCCCATGAGCTACCCTGGGGATATGAGCCACACTTTTGGCTCATAGATAATAGTTTTTGTACAAGCTTCTTTGGAGAAGATAGACAGGACTGAAACAGCTCAGGAACAAAGTGAATAACAGGGTTGTTTTTATCTTTAACCCATTTTACATGAGCAGAAAGAATTTGGAGCCAAGGGCTCTCTTTTGCAGCTCTTAAAAATCAGCATGATCCATACCTTTATGAATCCTTTTTGGTCTGTCCATACACCCCTATTGAAGGAAATTCGTGTGCAGGGCTTGCAGCATCAGCCTGTTTTACCACCACAAAGCTGCAGTTTCATTATCTCCCTAAGCCAACCACAGCACAAGCTCTCACTGAAAGAGGCAATGCCACCTCCCCCCAGCCCATATGTCCCTCTTCCTCAAGCCATCACAGTGATCATAATAGAAAGGATCTTTTTTTCCTTCAGGCAGAGTATTTTTCAGCTGGATCAGTTCCCATGCAGTCACAGCAGCTGTAGCTTTGCCACAAAGCAAGAGCCAGGAAAAGGCTGGAACTGTGCCCTAAGAGCTTAATGCACAATCATAAAGTTTCAACCTCAGGTTCCTGGGACATTTGTCCCTGCAAATAGCATGGATTTATAGCCCTGGTTAGGAAAGTCTCCTTGGCTGCAGCTTTGTGGCTTTCTTTACAATGGGCAAAATGCAAACTCTTAGGTCCCAAAAGTACTGAGCTCTAAGAGAAATCTGGAGCCAGTTACAGTTTTCAGTTTGGGATCAGGTCTAAATGGTTATTCAGAACTGGCCTTGAAATTGCAGCCATATCATTTATTTACATCCTTACCAGAGAAAACCAGTGGAGCCACCCCACTGTGCCCAAGATCAGTCTCCCAGATCTCACCCTCCATTACCTGGAGAGTTTGTGAAATCTCCCTCCTTAGGGATTTTCAAAACATCCAGGCAAGGCCGAAAAAAAGTCATACCAGCCTGATGTGATTTTGAAGTTAGCCCAGCTTTGAGCAGGAGGTTGGGCTAGAGACCTCCACGTGCCCCTTCCAAACGGTATGATTCTGTGATCCCACCATCTTCTGCTGTATTTCTATCAGGCTCTGCTGTACCACCACCACTTCAGTGATCAACAAGCAGTCCCTGCACTGATCCAGAACCCCAGGAGCCTGAGTCAACTGACTCTTCATGGTGTTGGCTGCATTAGCTCAGAGCTAGAGCAAAGCACAATGCTTGTCTGTGTGCAGTATCTGAGGAGGGCACTGCTGACAGTCACCACAAGAAGGACTCCTTGCCACCACAGCACACACTGGAGTAAGCTTTGCATTGCAGAAGAAACTCACCCAGATCTGGCAAGGATCCCAGGATGAAGATTGCAGAACATTTTCTCTTCTTTTCAGCAGGAAGGAGTCTGCATTCTCAGCAAGAACGAATGTGAAATACAAATTACTGAGAACTTGCTGCTTTTTGTCCAAGTCATTACACAGCAACCATGTGTACCCACTGTGAAAGGACAGATGACAGGGGCTGTCTTGCCATTTCCATGCGGCACTTCAGAGATTTTAGCAGCTTTCATCCACTAGATTGAAATCAGATCAGTTGAAAGAATACCACAAAATTTGTTTTGGATGAGACAGCCCAAGGATACACTGGGAGCTGGGGATCAGTGGTAGGACACACAACTTGGGTGAATTCTGCTCTGTTGGCCTGCTTGCAATGATGAGAGTTAAGACCACAGGTTTTCTTGCAGAGCCCACGTCTGACTTCTCCTTCAACCCACAGGATGGGCCATGGTTCCTTGGTGCTCATCAAGCCTAGAGACCTCATCTATAAGGTAAAATGAGCATGGAGAAGCAAGAGCGGGAACTGTGCGTCACTGAGCCAACTTCTCAGCCCTGGCAATACAAGGTTGCTGCCATCTGGTGGTTGGCTCTGGTCATGCAATGGTTCCAGGACACGTTTTTCCCGCTGGGAGGTGTTGCGTTGAAATAAAACCTTGCCTGGGAGTAAGCTCCGGCTGGATGGAGCAGGGTGGAAATAGCAGTGCCAGTGGTTAGAACACATGAGGCTATGGCACTTGAAAGTCACAGCTTTGCTTTTCACAGGAGGTCTACTGATTGCCTTCTGCACTATGTGCTCACCCTTGTTTGGGATGGCTGCACTCCAAGCTATAGTAATCTTTCTACTGTCACGCCCTCACTTCCTTGTGCTCTATAGCCTAAGGAGACAGGAGACATCCCAGTTGGTGTCAAGAGGCCCTGTATTTGCTGTGCAGCAGTCAATGAATGTGGCCATTCAGCCTCTGGTGCTGGAAAGGGAGAAGATCTGCAGGGAAGCAGACCTGCTGGGATTGGGTGGGATGGATATGGTCTCCAGTACTGTTCCTTTGGCATCTTTCATTGAGCTGTGGTGATGATGCAGGGTATTTGTACTGTGAATGAAGCACAAATGGAGGAGAACCACATGGTCATTTTCTGCTCCATTCAGCTTCCCTACAGAGCTTGGCAGCATGCACAGACCTTGCGTGAAATGTACAAGCAGACACATATTCTCCATGGGATCTCCATAACCATCTTGAAGCTGCTTCCCCACCGTGCAGAGGAAAGGCAGAAGAACTGTGTCCCAAAGAAACCCACCAGCAGAAAAACTTCTCTTTGACAGCTCACCAGAGACCATATTGAAGGAGCAGAGCTCTTGCAGGCAGTGTCTTGCAAACACTTACTTAAGGATCCCTCCTCTTTCCTTGTGTTTAACTCTGGGAACAGGTTCTGACTTGTCCTTCTCCCTCCTGGGATGCTCCAGGTTCTGCAGCCACACAATTTACTGGGACACACAGGAACAAGAGTCCAAGAGAAAGAAAAAAACTGCCAATCCATTTAGTCTTTCTGTAGTATTTGCTGGTTCTTTACAGGCTTTGGTGCATTTTGTGGCTCATGGTACAGAAACCTAAGTGAAATGCTTAAATGAGCCCCCTTGAGAAGATTCCAGGCAATGGGGAGATGAGTGCTCAGCGACTGAGGCAGCATCTTGAGTACATGGGGTTTCCCCTAATGATAAGACTACAAAGGAACATTTATTTATCTAGATACTTATTCAGCTTTCATCTCTGGCAGCATTTCTCAATCAGCTGTTTCAAATTGTTTTGCCAAGACTAATTAACACTCACAGTACCTCTGTGGTAGCATTCCCACACCACAAACTGGGTGACTGAATGGAGAGGACAAGTAACCTCTTCAGGAAAGAAATGAAGGGAGCAAAGACATAACAATATCCTGAAATCACCATCCCATATCCTACCAAAAATATCCCCTACAAAGCCCTGGAAGCACAGATATCCTGTGGGAAACAGAAGCAGCAGTCTGCTACTCTCACCCTGCCAACTGCCTGTCCTGCTCAGCTGTGCATTGAGGAAGCACTGTCCAGACATTTAATAATCCCCAAAATTGTGGTTCCTTCAAGTGACATGACAGAACTCAAAAACCCCAAAGAGCTGCACAGCCTCTGCCACTGGGCAGATTTTCCCCATGATGTTGCACATGCTATTTATTCCTTTCATTAACCAAGTTAATGGTGGCTAAGAATAGACCCCAGATGTCCTTCTGGCCTTAAAAACTTTTTGCCCTCGAGGAAAGGCAAAGCCTAAGTGGCTTATGGCATGTCTGGGACATAAACAACGGACCAAAGCTATGAAGAGCTTAACATTTCCAAGAATTCACAAAACACATATCTGCCTTTAAATAATCTCTCTTTCATTTGGGGGAAATAAGTGTTTATCAAGGATAGCACAGAGCAGAGCAATGGATATATAAATGCATCATTCACTGGCATAGAGATTATGCCACACAGAGCCAAAACTGTTCAAAGGCATTCATTTTTTTATCTATTTCTGTGATGTTACTACTGCAACAAATCCACAAATCTGTAATAAACTGGTATTTCTGGACAAAATAACATTTGCTATCATGCCTTTAGAAAAATGCATCTGAAGTGCAATTTATTCTTGAATTATTTTTTGGTAATGGAAATCCTTCTGTAGTCTTATTTTTTTATACCTACTCCCCAATACATTTGGGAAATTTCCCCAAACATACTAAATTTAAATAGCACTACATTTTTCTGCATCACTGCTAAAAATCAAAGCATTCATCTGCAGAATAAAGAGAAATTTCTTCCTGTCTAAGCATTTTCCTTCTGTTGCCTGAATCCAGTCTCTTGATAATCAGCAATTACAGAAAAGAGCTTTAACAATCAAATGGGAGCTTGCACTTGGAGAAAATCATGCTATTTATTGCACAAGTTACTCAGATGGAGAAAGCTGTTTGGAAACCTCTTGGTAAACGACAGGAAGTGCTGTTCCAGAAAGCTGAAACTGTGTTAATAGAGAGCTGAAAGAGCCTGGAGAAGAGCACGATCCATGGGAAACTGGTTTGGTCTTCTCAGAAAGAGGGTACAGTGATTATGGGGATTTGAGTATCTACCAATGTGTCCATGTGGCACCCAGGGAAGGGGTTTTGCAAAGCCTCCCGTGGTGGCTGGGCTCTGAGAGGCCCCATCCGGCTCACCCCAACTCCACTGGGGTAGGGATACTTGTCCTGGCTGCAGGAGCCCCAGGCGTAACGCCCCGGCTCCCCCGTGTGCGGCTGCCTGGCAGCGGGTTTCCATGGCAATGCAAACAAGAGACGGGCGAAAGCCCAGAGCTGAGCCGAGCTGCGGAGCAGCCATGTCTAGGACCACATCCGGATCTACTTGAGACCGCTGCGGAGAGCAGCCCGGAGTAGCTTTCTTTTCGGTGAGAAACCGAAACCCAAAGAGGTGAGGGCAATCACAACAGTTTCTTTTCCGTTTTCAGCTTCAGAGTCTGTCCCACTCGGTGGCGGTGCTGGCAGGTGTCACACACACGTGTGTCACACACGCTAACCCTCTCCTTCCCTGGGGATGAGTGGGGGTGACTCTGTTGGGAAACGGGACACGTCTGTCACTGGAAGAGTTGCACTGTAGCTCAGAACTTGGAGTGGTTTCCCAGCGAGGGTAGCAAGCGTTCGCTGCAGGCAATGAGAAATCATTTAAGTGTATAAAACACACACTCATCCAGCACCCTGGGAGCACGGTGGATGGATGTGATTGCATTATTTTTCAGAACTGTGCCTGTTTATTTTGGCATAGTTGTGTTTTTTTCGTGGTTTTTTTTTTTCTGTGCTGCAAAAACACTGAATAAATTTTTCAGTAAATGAAAGCCATGAATGCCTTATCTGTTGGTTCACATACTGCTGGCCACTGGTACGTAGCTACTGAAACATAAAAATGTCAGAGGCAGTGCAATATATGGCAAATGATTCCAGCAGTGAAGTAATTTATTTGCATTATTGACTTTAATAATTGTAATTAGCACAACTAGCGCTTCTCTGGCTTTTAGCATCATTCCCAAAGTGATGTGCAAACACTCCATTAAAAAAAAAAAATTGATAAAATGAATATTTATAAGGTAGTCTTAGAAACATATTCCAATACTTAATACATAAGTTATGTCAGAGAGACATGAAACCTAAGCAACCGGTCAAGGAGGCTTTTGGAAAAGGGGTTTTGAGAATTGGAAAGGAGAGAGAAAAACATCTGGGATGAATTCAGCCTAAATTCCACCTCAGCCTCTGTATCTCAGCAACAGTGAAAGCCTGACACCTCCAAAGAATAAGACACTAATTGGGCAGCTGCAGAAACACAGCCAATAGGAAACACAAAGCACCAAGGACGTAGATGGAAATTAGGCCAGATGACTTTAGCTCTAAATACATAAAAACTGGAGGCAATTCATAGCAAAAAATGATGCTCTAAAATAGCCTTAAAAGTAGTGCAAGCGGAAGGGGATATTTTCTGCTGAGTCTTATACCAGTGCAGGTCAGGAATGGTCCCAAGCAGCTGAATTGCATCGATTGAACTACTACCTCACTGGAGGTGCTGCCTTTGTTGATAGCTTTAACAATGGTCTATCTATTCTTTTTAAGTGAGATCATTACAATTATGTCTCTTCCCCTAGGACCTATAGCAAAGACTACAAAAAGAGACTGGATTCAGAGGGGAAAAAAAAAAAAAAACAAACCCAGCAAATAACCTTCAACGTTTTGGCAGCCTAAAATAAAAATAACAGAGCTCTCTACAGCATGTCTGTGCTGCCCAACAATCATTCAGCCTTATCTCAAGAAACCCATGATGCCAAAGCAATTAGTGGTAAGAGCTTTAGGGAGTAAAAATGTTTCTTGTGAGCCTGTGATAGGAGGATGAAAATGTATGGGTGTGGATCACAAGTGGAGATGCTGGAGGAACAAAAGGCAAGGGATTTGAGTGGCTTCTTATCTCCAGATTGTTTCATCTTTGCTTTACCATCAGTGTGTGTGTAAGGAGGACTGTGCTTTACACAGCTTTTACATAAGCCAGGGATGAACATCTTTCTTTGGGGGTCAGAATACAAATAGTTTCCAGTTTACTGAAGCTTTAATTCCCATGGACACAAAAGCCTCAGTGGTTAAGATTCAGAGAGCCCCTAAGCCCAGCACTGCTGTAAAACCTACTATACCAGTTAGTGGCAGGTCACCTGATTGACTTTTTTATGATTTTCCTTGGGCCAGGGTCAAAGATGCCATCTGCACATACAGAGCCAACACCTGGAAGTTCCTCTTCCAAAACTGGGATGGAAACTCAGCTTTCGCTGTCAGGTAAGGTCATGATGCTCTGGCAGGAGAGGTCTGTATTCAATACTCTCCTGTGTCTGATCAGATAAGATGGGTAAAATAGCTCCAGAGTTACAAAAATCCTTGTCTGAAACCCTGAGTTGATCAGCAGATATGGTTAAGTGACAAACAATACAGAAGACTCACACTGAGCAGAGTCCCTTTGCACTGGGTCTTGATATACTGCCACATCTCCCACATCTTTATTCACTTTTTGCAGAAAGCCCAAAAAAGGATGAAGAAAAACCAAAAGAGGACGAAGAAAACCCAATGAAAAATCCATTTACAGTTCCTTCAGATATTAATATTTTCTCAATAAGAGACAAGGAAAGAAGAAAGGCTAAGGCGGTATGTACAGATGCAAAAAATCAGTGCATGAGAGAAAGAATAGCTGCCAAATTCAGTTGAGACTTCTCCCAAGTCCACTGAAGTCAAGGATGAGAAATTACAAAAGCAGATCTGAGCACAGGCTTGCTGGTTGCCAGTGAAAGCTCTGGATGTTGTCACTTTGCTTGCTTACAACAAGGTAGATTTAGCACTCGTTGCTGTTCCTGGAGAAGATACCTGCCAGTGCTGTTAGCACTGATTTCAGCATAAAGCTTTGGTGAAAGACCTTTTGCTTTCCAATGAAACAGGGTTGGCTTTCTGCTTGGGAATCATAGAATGGTCTGGGTTGGAAGGGACCTCCGAAGGTCATCTAGTCCCACCCCCACTGCAGTACGCAGGGAAGCTGTATTACAATGTTTGATGTGACCTTCTTCTGAACCACCAATTAAATGAATGCCTAGGAAGATAGAAAACATGGGTTTCATGGATTTCTCTCCATATAGATTCGGAATTGCAACCCATAAGACCAGAAAGCTGTACTTTCCTTAGAACATACAATCCAAAGGGAAAGGGAAGTGATGGAGAGGTTGTCACACCTCTGAGAGGTCTTATTGTTGCACATGGTTGCAGAAGCCTGGCAGTAGGATGGAAGCAAGAGGTCTCTGTTTCTAAATCACAAAAGGAAGGCTGCAAATAACCTTGAACAAGTCTCCTCCCCACCTTCCACTAATGACTGGTATAGTCTGGTTTTTGCTTGGGTTGAAGGTCACCATATATATATGGGGAAGAGCCTAGGAAGAAGTGCATTAAGGATGTCTCCTGAGAGATGCCACCAGCCTAACCCATGGCCAAACCATGCAGACAGCAATGAATTACACTTCAGCTGATGTGAAAGTACTGAGCATGAACCACCTTTTGTCCTCCAGAAAGCTCTGGAGCAGGTTTGAATAGATCCTCTCAATCTGAACTTGAATGTTCCCATGCCTTTATGAAAGCTGGGCTGAGCTGGTATTGAGCATGGGCTGCCTTGTGGTTTCCTTTTACTAGGAGACTTGAAGACTGAATTTCTGAAATTTTTCATTTTCTCCCAGGAATAATCCAGGAAGGAAAAATTAGGACGACAAGTAGGTACAAACTGGCACAGCTGGTGGCTGGATGCAGAATACAAATCCTGTTAGGAACAAGTTCTTTACCATGAGGGCAGTGGAACACTGGGACAGGTCACCCAGTGAGGTAGTTAAGGCCCCATTCCTGAAGATACTCAAGGTGAGGCTCAACAAGACTCTGGGCAACCTGATCTAGTTGAGTATGTCCCTACTTACTGCAGAGGGGGTTGGACTAAATGACCTCTAGAGGTCCCTTCCAACCCAAACCATTCTATGATTCCACAAAACTTATGAGAACAAATGCTAAGAAATGAAGAGTTCCAGTTGCCTCAAGACAATATCATTGGGACCAGTCAGATAAACCAGGCAGACATGAACCAGCAGAGTGTTAGTAGCCTGCAAATTTCAAGCCTGTCAATAACCACTCATGTCTTTAAAAACCACAGCAAACAAAGCAACTGATCGAACTGTCCACATAACTGACTTCTCATAGGAACGTGAAAGAATGAAGACCATGAAAATCCACGAGAAAATGACTTACTCCACTAAAGCCAAAGCAATGCAAACTGGGTTGAAGAAGGCTCTGCAAAAGGAGGAGGAAGAGGAGGCCAAAAAACAGGCAACAGATGACGAGAGATGGAAAATACTTCAAAAGAGTCTTTCGGGGAAGCTACGCATTAAAAACGGTAGGGAACAGTAACTATCTTAGTAGTGCTGCTGCTCAGCTGAGTAATAGCCTAAAGCAAAAATCAAAAAGGGGATGGGAGTAGCAGTTAGCTCCATCTATCTTTGGTGAGCTCTTGTAGACACAAAGGTTATATGCTGCATCTTGCCAAGCTCTGTGTGGCTGAACTAGCTTATCTCATGCCCTTGCATATGAAGCATGTGTCACCCTCACTGCAGTAGCCTGGGTTCCACCATCCCCTGTGGCTTTCACAATAGCTGGCAGCTCTTGGAATCGTCTGGGAGTCAGCTGAGAGTTTGCAGGATTGTGTGTCACAGAGACACACAAGCTGACTTTAAAGTATATTGAGTGGCTGTGGGCATAAATCTTCTGCCTCTAACATAAGAAGTAGCTTTGCCATTTATGTTTAGAGGACATCAGCCTTTGTAAAGACCAGATTCTCCATGCCACTTGATCTAGTTTCACTCCACGAAAGCCCATGCAGAACTGATCCCAAGCAAGGTCTAAACTGTAATAATCATAGCTGCCTCTAGCACCAACCACATCCATGCTCACAGCAGCCTACATATTTACTGGGTTTTACCTTGGCCATATTTCCTCTCTAATCTGATCATCTTTCTATCCTTTTTCCAGATTACCCATTACAAAAAACAACCTTCCGTGACTACATAAATGACAAAAGAGAGATATTTTACCTTGAGGTACTTGGCTTTAAGAATGTTACTTTCTGTTCATTTGATTATTCCTCTCTGTGTTGTTTTGGTTTGTATTTTTTCCCCTGAGATCCATTGCCTAGAGACCATCCCAAGGAGGCACATATCAGACCTCATGAACTAATTGTCCGGGTGCTGTGTTAAAGACACTCAGAATCCACAGTCCAGCAACTGGCAAACAAGAAAGAAAGGAATGTAGGTGATTTCCACCATCCACTAGCATCCATGCAACTATTCCATTTGTGAGCTGCACAGATATGTTGACCACCTGGCTCCTGCTGTCCTACACATAAACTATAGCTGGGAGCCATTCTGAACACAAAACAAGGCAGCTGTGCTAGAATACCCCCATTATTCACCTCTATTTCTGTGCTGTAACACAAATGAATCAATCTTTGTCAGCCAGGAGTTCATACAGTGCTGGGACTTCTGGATTCTGTTTTTAATTTCACTGCTTATTTGCTAGGTTACTTCTGAAATACCTCCTGGAAAATATGTACCTATTTTGTACTAAGACACATACTTTGGTTTGAAATCCTTAGCCTCTCCTCCTTCCCTTATGGAAATAAGTTAACCAACAAAAAAGTTAAACCAATGTATCTTTAAAATCAACCAGCCAGTGTGACTGTGTTGCTTTGGGGTTCATTTCAGTATGCCATGGCAGTAATGCGAGATAAGATGCAAAAGATGGACAGCATAGCAGAGAAAGAGGAAAGAAGGCTGAAAAAGGCTCAAAGAGAAATGGAGAAGGATGCTGCCACGTTTTATGAGTTCCAGAAGGAGAAAGTGAAACAGTATTCTCAAGCCATAAAAAGGTGATGGAAGTCGAGGGAACCATCCCCATGCTCTTTTGTGCTGGGTCCGAGAGAGCTTTGCTTGACCTCCTTGCAGGGTTTTGGCTAGCAAATGGTCTGATTTGGCCCAGAGTTACAGTCCTGGTGGCACTTACTCCCCACACTTTCAATGCAAACAAGGAAGGAGAGCATTGACTGAGAAACCCCCTCATTGCAAAAGCCCCTGCTTTGGCTGCAGCAAGGAACCTGCTGTTGACCTTACCTCTTCCATTCTTCTCACAACACCCTTATGAGAGGGAAATGCTTCTGCCCAACCCTTCAGATAAGGAACAGTGACCTGCATGAAGCAAACTGAGCACTTTGGCCCATTGCAAGGGCAGAGCAGCAACTGATGCCCAGCAGCAGCCAAATTAAGAAGGCCTTAACTTGGAAGCTACACTGGGACCCCATGCTCTCTCTGCCAAGGCAAGCAGGGTCTTCAGGCAGGAGGCAAGCATCACCTGGGATACATCTATAAGAGATTTCTAGTGCTCCCCCCACATCATCTTCTCTGTTTTATGTGCACTTCAACTCACTACCCCACTGACTGTTTGCTTATGTTTATGTATTCTTCCCTAGTACCAGAAAAGAAATTGCAGCGCAGGCAGAGAAAACAAGAGAAATCCAGGAAATCAACTCCCAAATAGAGGATGTCAAAAGGTAACAGTTGCACACTATTCATGGCCAGCTTTTAACAGTTCCTACAGCCTTGTACCCTCACAGCCCTCAGGATAAAAGGGAGGCAAGGGAAAACATTTCTAGAAATGTTCAATTTTCAGAGTCAGAATGTTTCAGCTTTTGTTTTCCAGATGCTGGCTTTGTTTCTAAAACAACTCAGCTAGTATTTTAATGATTTTTTTTTTTTAAGTATAAATATTCCAAACCCAGAACTAAATGCCTAGTCTCAGATTAAAACCCAAACAAAACTAAGTAACGCATTTTAATGGTGACCTGGGGAAAGGGAAAAATAAATACATTATAATGCAAGATTTTTCATTCATTTTCGAGTAACGATTCCCAAATTAGCAAGCCCAGTGTCATAGCAAGGATGTGGCCACAAAGACGTGAGCAGACACCTTCCATATGAGGAACCACGGCACGCAGGGCAGGTTCCTCTTGTCTTTGCATGTCCATGAAGACATGTGGTCTCATGTCCTTTCTCTGGGTGAAGCTGAGTATCAAGAGTTGGAAAAAGCCTATTCAAACAGGGGCTTTCCTGACCCCTAGCAAACCTTGTGCACTTCTCTCAACCCAGTGATATACTCAGAATGAAGAACACTCTGCGGGAGTACAAGCTGTGCAGGGACTTCCTCTACGAACTATCTCCGAAAGAGTGGCAGGAGAAGCATGTCAAAAAGGGCACAAAGGGGAAATATTTGAACACATTTCTATCAACAGGAGACCTGTAAGTACAAGCCAATGCAAACAACAGACTTCAGTGCTGTAGAGAGCACTCAGCTGACTGGGAGTCAATACAGAGGGAACATACTCCTCACCTTCACTCCTCACCTTCACTGTGAGCTTACTGAGATCTGGGTCTTGTTGGAACAAATCAAAATACCAGTAGAAAGGCATCAGGTGTGCAAGTCAGTACCTATGTACCTACTCCAAGAGAGCTCCATCCTCCAATCCTCTGTTGAACACCTTACCCAAAGAATTCGGGTGTTGAGGTAACCCCAGGAGGGTTACCTTGGGCATTTGTCCTGGAGCAAAGCTTATCTGTGGCTTTGTGGCTGTGATACTGGTTTCCACTGTTGGCCACAGCCACCATGGGACTTGTTGCCTGTTGTTTTGCCATTAATACAGGTCCAAGGTCACTGTAGGTCCATGCTGCATTGACTGTCTACTTTCAGTAAGAGCTTTCAGACAGTGTATGGTGGAATGCAGGCAGAGTAACTGCAGTAATAGGTAGGATCAGGCTGAGAAGAGGAAGAGCTTCTTGAGGCAAAGAAAGCAATTGCCTTGGAAAGCAAACTGTGAGTGGCTAGTGGGTCTCCTAAGGCCACAACCTTGACTATCAGTAGAGCTTGATGTCACTGCTTGCAGGGCCATTTCCTCTGCCTCCACTCAGAATGTTGCACCTGCCAGGTTCTACTAAGCAGGGCTGCCACATGCCACTCTTTGTGAAGCCACTGCAAATACTGGGCTGCTGCCACATGGCAGGAGTGGTGGAGACATTGGTGAGGCTGGTACTAAGATAATAAAAACAGAGGTTTTTCAGCCTTCCATGGCACTGGGTCACAAGTGCAATAAAGGTGATGAGCAGACTCTGCTGCCAACAGCAATCAGGCACCTCTTGCCTCGCTCTTCAGCTCTTGTGCTGGCTTGTCCCTGGGGCTGAGAAGAAAGAGGCTGAACTGCTGATTAATGGCAGTAGGCTGTGCAAAGGAAGAAACTCAGAAACACCCTACAGACTCCCATGGTGGCTACAGCATGTTGCTTAGGAGCAGTACCACATCCTGCACAGAGCACAAGGCTTTCTCTACACTTGCTGTGCTGCTGCCTGAGCCTTTGCAATAAGGTTCTTACCTCTGCCTTCTCATTGCCCAAGAGCCAAAGCCTCCCATTGACTTTAAAGGCGTTTGGATCAACACTCTTAGTTCAAGCTCATGCGTCATGTCCTGACCCTGCTTGCCAGCAGTGCCTGGAGCAGCTCAAAAGGCAACTTGCTTGTGGACAGACATAGCTCCTGCCCTGCATGTTTGTGTGACCTCTAGCTCCTGTGACCCCCAAACAGCCCACAGCCACGGGGGACCAAATGTGTGACTGTGCAAAGAAAGGACTGTTCAGGAGCAAAGAGCAACAGCAAACAACAGTGTTTGTGATTCACTAACAAGGTCTCCTTTGAGCTGTCATTTCTCTAAGGGCTTGATACACAAAATGCTTTTTACAGATTTTCATTGGAGGATTCAGAAAGCGAAACCAGCTCGGATGAAGATGAGGTCAGAAGGCTTGTGTTAAAATATTTACACTTTCTGATTGTTCTATGTCATTTATTGACTATTTATTTACTAATTTCTCTCACCTTCTAACCATTCATCATGGTATTGAGAAGTTACTGTAGCCACTAATTACAAATGTATACTTACACATTCATAAATGTTCATCTCTTAGCAACACATCTGATAAATACCTTGGGTTAATTTTCATCCTCCACTTTTCAAAAACCATTATCTCAAAGCTTGCCATCCCCTCAGTGTGATATAATACCATATAATGGGAGATTTTGAAATTAGTGAAGTCATTGGTTTCTGTCTGAAATGAAAAGTTTCCCATTCACAGGTGTTTGCAACACTTTTTTCTCCTCAAAATGCAGCTTGGTTTGGGGATGAGCTACTGAGGCAGCATAAAACTGTGCACAAAGCAAGAAAGTGGGAGACAGAACATATATGGGCAGGCATAGACCTCTCTATGTGGGAGAGCCTTTGAGCAGCCAGGGCTGGTGCAGACCAACCTCCATATAGTACAACAGAAAAAAGCTAGAGGAAGGCAAAAGCTCAATGCCATGTGTTTCCCACTCTAGGCCCCCAAGTTGTATTTTACTGATCCCCAACAAGTGCTGTCTGTTTTAACGGAGATGGAGGAAAAGATCTTGTCCTTCATGCAGAATTCCCAGGATACCAAGACAACCGTGGACAAGCTCATCATTGAATATGAAAACAAGTTAAGTATGATCCTGGGACTATTGGGAAGGGGTCCCTGTGGGCCAGCTTTCAAACATAAGTGACTCCCTCTTCCCCCTACTAGCACCTCAACATCAGGCTGCGTGTGATGCTGTTCACACAGCACACAGCAAAGAGTCTCTTTCTCATGCCTTAGAGCCCAGCTGCAGCACATTCAACTCACCAGCTTGTGAGCTGCTAGGAAAGAATTCCATCTATGTCATTTAGGAGATCAGACCTGAGTTTGGGACTAGGTCCTTAGTCCTCAAGGCACAGGCTGGAGAACTGATGCATTTAACGTCCTGGAGTGGTTGTAAGACAGAAGTATTGTGTAATTCTCATGAAGAAAGATCAAAGGAAGGCTTAAAACATGTCCTGGAGTGATCCAAACCATCACCAAGAGTAGAGTCACTGCAAACTCTAGAAGAAGCCAGCAGGGAAGCCAAGGGTAATTGCAATGTAACGTTTCCATGGGAGGTAGACACACATTCCCATCTACAGGGTAGCTTATCCCCTTATGAGAGTTTTCAAAGGTAATCTACTTCCCTCATTGACTTACTAAAAAAACTTGACTGTTTAGCTATGCTACTTCTCTCTCCCCCACACCAGCACAACAAACGTTATTCCAGAAAAATCCCAAATTCCCTTTGCTCTCAGAGCTGCGGTGCAAGGTCTCCAGAAACGGCATGAAGTGTTACCTCCATCTGCCGGCAGCAGGAGGGACCGTCCCAGCCTGCAAAGCAGCTGTGGAGTCATGACGTCTTTCAGAAATGCCCGTTCAAAACACCTCCTTTCTCTTCTGGCTTAGGGAGAAGAAGTTTGCAGAGCTGAAACAGCAGGTAGACACCTTCAAATCCTCCATGGCCAAGCAAGAAGAGAAAATAGCAGATCTGAAGGTTAAAGCTCACCTCTTTTCCCCTGAAGAGCACAAAGCTGATGAGCAGGTATATCCTGAGAGCAAGGCAAGGCAGGGTTAGCATACATAAATACACCTTCTGCACCAGTCATATCCATCTGGGAAAAAGGAAAAAAAAAAAAAAAAGGCAGACAATGGGTTGCACGGGGGAAGGGTCAGCACTGTTTCCCAGCACTGGAGCTACAGCTAGGGCAGGTCTGGGGCACTGCTGAGGCAGTAAGCTGTGACAAATGTGTCTGCTTCCATGCAGCTGCTACAAGGTGGGACTGGGGTGTGCAGAGGCAGCCAGGTAGCTTCAACGTATCACATGCCACAGCAAAGTTATGGAGACCAAGACAAAAATGGCTGAATTCTATCCATCCCAGCCATCTATCGCAGCCATTGGTGCTAAGCAAACTGGGAAACAAGCTTTTATTGGGCAGAACCCAGCAGTGGCTCTCACCACATTTCCTCTCATCTGTAGGACAAAATGCTTGAAAGCCTTGAGAAGAAGGTGCGGGAGGTTTATAGTCACTGCACTGGAGAAAGTGGAGCAGACCTGCAGATAGAGCAGATGCTGATGGTGATAGAAAAACAGCTCTATGATTCACTGGACAAACTGGAGAGAGTCTCACCAGCAAAGTTAAAACCACTTCTGAAAGCCAAACAGAAGGAATGGAGGCTAAGGTAAAACAAAAACCTCTTCTGGAAACAGGGCCACTGTTTTTAAATGTTGAGAGCCAAAATCAAAGCCACTGAAAAAGTCAACTTTGTCAGATCAGCCCAGGAAACTCCAAGCCCATGTGACCATTTTACATCTGTAAGGCTTTCACATTCACAGCACTTGTACCTCCTGATTAGGGAGCAGCAGCCCACAACTACCTTAGGAAAGATCTGGAAGCTACTTTAGAAAAGGGCAAAATCTGGAAGAATAAATAAAAAAATAATTTTAAAAAGCAAACAAACCAACCCAGATTCAGTTGCTTGAATTATCATTTTAAGAAACCAAATTGCAGTAACGATACTTCAGCTGATTAAATAGATCAGTACAGAGGAGTAATACTCTAACACACTCAAAGTCTGACATGCCCTTGATATTTTGTCAGGCTTCAATAGGTACATAAGGGCACCTGTCAGCAGTGTCAGCTTTCACTTGTTTCTTCTACAAACCTCTTAAGTTTAACTCGTATTATTAAATAGTAACCAATCAACACAATAAATTTGGGGTCTGAGATGAGGCACATTCCTTTTGGCTCAGTTATACACATGAAATTTCCCCTCAAATAGCAAAGATGTGATCGTACCTGGCCATCCTCAGGTGAATCAGAGCCAGCAGACTAAAAGGGTATAAAGCCAGAACGGTGACATTTCCCCCCTGCTTACTCTCTTTCTCTGCATCTTTCTTCACTTTTGTAGTAGAAAGGGTGTGATACTTTATCCTGATGTGCTGTGAATGGCTTTTTCACTCCTAACTTACAAAAGAAGTAAGACTCTACTCTGGGGATGAAGGAGAAGAATCATAGAATGGTTTGGGTTGGAAGGGACCTCCACAGGTCATCTAGTCCAACCCCTCCTGCAGTAAGCAGGGGCATCCTCCACTAGAAAAGGTTGCCCAGAGTCCTGTCGAGCCTCACCTTGAATATCTCCAAGGATATGGGGCCTCAACTACCTCTCTGGGCAACCTGTTTCAGTACTCAACCACCCTTTATAGTAAAATACATCCTCCTAACATCCAACCTAAATCTACTATTCTTTAATTTAAAACCATTGCCCCTGGTCCTATCACTGCAGGCCTTTGTAAACAGTCCCTTTCCAGCCTTCTTGGAGGCCCCCTTCAGATAGTGGAAGGCCACTGTTAGGTCTCCCCAGAGTTGTCTCTTCTCCAGGCTGAAACCCAGCTCCCTCAGCTTGTCCTCATAGGAGAGGTGTTCCAGCCCCTTGATCATTTTCATGGCCCTCCTCTGGATCCACTCCATCAGGTCCATCTCCTTGCATTGAGGGCACCAGAGCTGGACACAGTACTCCAGGTGAGATCTTACCAGAGCAGAGTAAGAGTCATAGAATCAGTCAGGGTTGGAAGGGACCACAAGGATCATCCAGTTCCAACCCCCCTGCCATGGGCAGGGACACCTCACACTAGATCAGGCTGGCCAGAGCCTCATCCAGCCTGGCCTCAACCACCTCCCTGGACAACCCATTCCAGGCTCTCACCACTCTCATGGTGAAGAACTTCTTCCTCATGTCCAGTCTGAATCTCCCCACTTCCAGCTTTATTCCATTTCCCTCTAGTCTCATCACTACCTGATATCCTAAAAAGTCCTTCCCCAGCTTTCTTGTAGGCCCCCTTCAGATACTGGAAGAAGTCAGAAAGGAATCTGGCCACCACAAATTAAAAAATGAAACAACCAAACAAAAACTACCTTTGAAAAACATTGACAGTTTTCCTGAATAAGATTAGGAATTCATTTCCTATCCACTGCAGTGTTCCATAGCTTCAGCCCACTTCTGTTCCAGTGCTTCATTTCCACAGGGAATTGGAGCCAGATTAACTGCACCAGCCTGTGCCCAGTCAGGCAGAGTGGCTCCATGGATGTAACCCCCTCCTACTCACATCTGTATGTTACAGACTTTGTTGCACTGGTGAGAAGTTAACATGCAGTAAGCACCACTCACCCACAAAGCTGGTGAGCATCCTGGTGAACTGTAGAGCATGTCACCTGCTGAAGGTGGTACAGAGTATGTCTGTCACAGAGAACAACCATCTGATGTCTCCATTTGGAAAGCTTGACATGCTTTTTCCACCTCTCACATGAGGAAGAGGGGGAATCAACTGCAACGTTTCCCTCCTACCACCTTCACAGCAACAAACCCCTGTGCTCTGGTGCTCTTACACTTAGATGTAAAATGAAAAGCAAAATGTAATGTTAGATGTTGATGCTGTATGTCAAAAGCATACTTGGTATAGCTGCATCACTGCATTTGATCCATCCTTTCTTCACTCCCTTCAAAAGGCTCAGAGAGGAAAAGCTGAGACAACAGAAGCAGCAGGAAGAGGAAAGACTGAAAAAGATCCTGGAAAAATCACTGTCAGCTGTAAAAATAACAGTAAGTGCAGGAATCCAGAGGAACACCTCACCCTAACAGCCCACTTTGGAAAAGCTGGGGGTACTTGAACTCCAAGTGTTCAAGGGAAAAGTGTTACTAGGAGCCACCATAGCTGGGCAGGGATGACACCCAGATTCAGGTGTAGCCCAATTTACAGGACTGATGCAGGATCCCAGCAGCTGCTGGGAAATCAGTTATGCTGCAAGTTATTCCAGTTCAGTGTCCTTCCATTGTCCCTCCCCCTCCTTGTCTGAACCACATGCCCCCCTCCATTATTTGCCAATTTTCTCAGAAAGCTCATTTCATCTTGTTCACTGGGCAATATGAAAACAAAAAGGTATGAACAAAAAACAGCAAATGAGAAATGGGGTAGCAAGGCCTTAGGTCAGCTCAGCCATGCCCTCAAAACCCATCCCTTTTTGGCATGTTTTACATTACAGCAAACTGAGCTTTGGCCCCTCAGGAGGCACAGGGCAGAGCTACAGGTCATGGCTCCTGCAACACATTTCACAGGTCCACACAACAGTGAGGACATTGCAGTTCTCAGTCACACACCAAGGTGGTGACATCACTGGCAATTGAGAACAGGCACCATGAGTCCCTACCCCTTTACCCAAGATAAGAAGGTTCTGCAGGCTCCCTCAGGTATTTCTTCCAACTTCCCTTTTTCTTGAGATAGTACAAATAAGGCTGTAGTTAGAAACCAGCTGCAGATGCAGCAGTATGTTGTAGATGAAGCACAAGAACATGCAGAGCCTGCAAGTGCTTGACACTCATTTTCTAATAGGACAGGCACACTCAACAGACACTGAAACCTGTCTAGAAAACACATGGCAAGGGACCATGGCCTCCTGCAGCTTTACCTCAGTAGGTTCAGACATGCTACTCCTAAACAGCACTGATGCATATACCTCTTCTTCCTCTGCAGACTGGTAAGAGGACAATGTTCCGTTCCAAACTACCTGCCCTGAAGAAGCAGCAAAAGCAAAACCAAGAACAAATGGAGAAGGAAAAGGAAGAACAACTCTACTATTTTACCTGATAGGACCCCATAACCACAGCACTTAAGAGCTGATGCTACTCTAGACCACGTTTTTCACAGATCTACATTCTCTTAGTCTCTGTTCAGCTGATTAACTTCACAGTCCCATGAAATTCCCTTCTCCTACCCTAAGACTCCAGGTCAAGTTGCTGTGTCAGGCAATCCCTTTCCCCCTCGCTGCTGATCTTTTGCCTAGGACAATAAACTAAAACTCCCTCATTTCACTTCTCAGGCTCCTGGTAGCAATAATGATTTTCTCATTCAGTTTTTGACACAGAGAGCACTATCCCTACACACCTGACTAGGGAGATCTGACCTGCTACCATGGAGCCACAAGCAAAGGAAAAACACAAGCTGTAGAAATCACACTGCCAACAATTTTCTTTATGCCAGATGCATCCATACAAAGAATATTCAGTGACAAACTGACCATTAAAAAAAAAAAAAAAGCTTTATTAACCCTTTTGCACCAGGAAGTTCTTCAGGTATCCATTGCCAGCAATGGAGTTCAAGCCAAGTGATCCAATTTTCGGCCCCAAGAGGTTAGCACTTTACATTCACTTACAAAGCTGAGTGAGGTACATTTTCAGAAGTAGAAAGATTTGGTTGCAAGTCCCATAAAAAGATGGAGTGTTCCTTGGCCATTTTAATAGATTAAGAACTGGTATGGTCCTTGAGAACAGAAAAATGCAGGCATTTGTAGCTTGAGGTGTCTCCGCTTCCAGGGAGACCATGGTGACCACTAGAGCAAGATCCAGTAGCCTCTTCTGCACGATTCCATCTCAACCTTTCTATCTCTCAGGAGTGGCTCCATGCTGCAGTCACAACCACCAGGCAGAAGATCTCACCAATTAGTTTGGTCTGGAAACCCATCCTGAGTGGGTTAAAAGGTTCCCTGGATGTATGCTGTAAACTCAGGATAACAAGAACCAAGAGACCTCAATGCTCAGGTAAACTAAAGATAGAAAAATAAAACTGGCTCAACCAGAGGATATAATACTGCCTACAAATCAGGATCTGGTGTGAAGGTAGCCTGCAGACTCTTTTTTCCTCCCTCCGTCTTCAACCGAAAAATAACAAAACTATTTGTCGGGACACATACATAGTTCAAAAGGCACAGGAAGTAAAAGCATTTCTGAATGACCTCATGTGAATTCAACATCAGTAAAACTGTAAAATAAATAAATATGTGCACGATTAGAAAGATCACAATGTTCTCCTGCGTGACATACCTTACTCTGTAAAAAAAAGATACACATATGTGCATACAGACATACCTCATTGAGAATAAAAAACAGTACATACACCCTTTTATCAAACTCCTATACATCATTTTATAGGCATTCAGTACATCACCATAAGAAACATTTAAATTACTACCTTAAAATGTAACCAAAGGGGTTTGGTTTTTTTTTCCCCTATACAACCCTATACTTATTTAGGTGTCTGCAATCCAGGTAAGTACAGTACATACAACCTCTTCCCCCACCCTGGCCCCAGGAGAAACTGCAAGTTTTCAGTGGGGCAAATCTTCCTAGGTAAGAATTTTCTTTTCTCCTCATAAAAGAATCTCACAACTGCAAAATTCTGTAAACCAGCTGGAAGCTCCACGTGCGTGTGACACTCTGGGATAGCAATCAGGAACAAATGTTAACAGTGTTCATTTGAACAAAACACCAAAACCAACCCAAACCAAACAAGTCATGGCCAGTTTACAAGTAACTTGGCAGCAGTTTATAGATGACATAAAATCAAGGTGCTTAAATTTACGTGACACTCAACATTCCTCCCAAAACAGGGAACATAAAGATAAAACAAACCTCTCTCAGATACTGTTGGACTCTCAGCTAATCACTTACAGTGAGTACAGTTCTATTGCAGTTTTCAAGTTTTGCTGGAAGAATTCAGCAAAGTATTTGGGATGCAGGAGCAAGGGACGGGAGAAACTCAACATGAGCTACGAACTGATTCACAGCTAAGTTAACATTTAGAATCTAGCTTTCTAAAACAAGGATTCTAGAGCATCTCATTTTCATGGCATAGGACATGAATCTTGTTCCATGTGACACCTGATTCCAAATTTCTGCCAAAAACAGGGGACCAAAATCGTTATTTGTGTGTGTGGAAAACACTTGTGAATTTTAGCTGTTAATTCCTCAGTGCCATTGGCTCCGGCAGGAGAGCAACAGAAGGAAAGTTTTAACTGTCATAGGCAGGATTATAAATTTGGAGTCGTTAGCTGTAGAATACTTGCTTTCTGTGAAAACAGTAAATATTACCTCAGTTTGAAGTTTAATACAGTACTTCTCCCTGAAACAACACTGTACAGCAGTCTGCCTCGGTCTCTCCAACCAGACAGGCAGACAGGGCATCTTACACAGGCACATCAAGTGGGATTTACACTTTTGAAGAAAACCTTTCAGTTGCAAATGTCCTTAGCAAATTGCAAAGAATGCACCCATGATCCAGCACTCTTGGTTTTCCTATTTTCCGTGGAAAAAGACCCACACAGTGATCTCACTCTGTCAAGACACGATTGCCCAATTTGCTTTCAAGTAACTGTTCCTAGTAACGGTCACTCCAGATCCTGCAAGTTTATTGTGCTTCCAGTGAACTGAGAGTTATCAGAACCTGCATCATCTTCAGTGGAATTGTGTGCTTCCTGTCAAAGCAAACAGACCACACAAAGAGTTCAGTGCTTTCAACTCGAGCTTCTCTTTAATGCTTATCAGTAAGATTACCTTGACGTTTACCCAACACCAGAGAAATGCTTTGAATGGTTTAGCAGAAACCCAAAGCCCTCCTACTTTGGGGACCCACTCAGTGCTGCTCCAGTTTCTCTTTGGAACACTTCAGATGAGCCTCACTAATGGAGATAAATAGAAAATCACTGACTGTTTGCTTTTCCTCTATTAACTCTCTGCCATGACTGACAAGTCAGGTATTTCTAGGTTTATCACAGTTAAGTGTTCCTGCCAAGTACAAAAGCTGTATTTGAAGCACTCTTAGAGTAACAGCACCGCAGAGTTTATCACCATCAAAATCCCATATGGTCATATAGAAAATATGATTTATCTACACTCCAAACACTCACTGCTGCTCAGTTATTAGCTGCTCCTACTCACTAGTATGCAGTTCTCCAGACTGGTAGATAAAAGCATTTATGCAAGAAGCTGTTTGAACATAGAAAGCTCCACAGAACACTGATACTCAGTAGTCAACAAGGGCAAGTAGTGAAACCTATAGCTGCAGAAGTGAACAAGCTTTTTAATCTAAAAGTGCCATTTTCATATAGGCACAGCTCTCAGACCCAGGCTTGATTTTATTTCCCACTTCCCATCCTTCCTGGAGCCAGTTACGTATCACTCTGATTCTTGACCCACTTACTATCTGCAGGAGGGGATGAGGAAAACAAGGATGAGACAGTAAGAAATGAGTAATGCATGGTTATTCATTACTCACTAAGAGGAAGTAAAAACAAGCACATGTCAAAGCTGATAACACAAGAGATCTGGCAGTGCAGCTCTCTGCTTACTAATTCTTCCAAGTGAACTCAAACTCTCAAAGGAAAACATGGTGTTTTCATTAGGCAGAACAGCAGTGTTCACTGTCTTCACTTTCAAAGCAATAAAAGCCAAAGTCTGTGCCATGCCATACCTGAAGTATGTGAACAGGTAAATCCACTGTAAGCTGAGAGTGTGATGAGGAGGACTGAGAGCTCAGCTGGAAAGGCAAATCTCCCTCTCCTGGGGAATCATCCTGTGAATGCAGAAGCGTGATGTAACTACAAGACCCACAAATACTTCAGCAAAATCTGGCAAATTTCACTCGGCTTCACAATCTTAAAAAAATCTGATAAAGCTACTGCACTGTACTAATAATGCCTAGATCCACAAAGGTACATGGAAAGCTAACTATCACTTATATCTGAACTGAGCCCAATGTACAACTTATTATTTTATCATAATCAACTTGGAAAATTGGCAAGACCTGCAAAGGAAGGAATGGTTCAGCTTCCAATAAACATAACGTTCAGAAATATGTAACAAGTCTCATCATGTCATGTGAAGCTGATACTTAACATAAAAGTTACAAAACATTTGCACCCATCAGAAAACTAGACAGAGGGAGGACTCTGCCCATTGTTTGTGCCACACCATATCCTGTTAGGAATAAAGCGGAAGGAACTCAGCCTTTCTCTGAGTACTACACAGATACACACCTGGCCAAAAACGTAACACCTGCCATGCTCCACTCATCAGCCCACATTAATTAATAGGTGCTTTTAGAAAAATAAATAAATAAATCTAAGCCTTATTTCAACAACTTTGAGAAATCATAGTTTAGGCTGGAAGTTCACTTCGCAGCTAACCTTTTCATGTCAGTGTTATTGACCTTGTAAAATGAGAGAGATGCGGAGTAATGCAAGAATTCTGTTTATGGAGCTGAGTGTGTGTAACAGAGAAGAGGAGTGTGTTTTTTCTCTTCAGCTCTTACCTGAAGAAGCTGAATTTGCACATACTGGGCTCCAGTGGAAGGGTCCCTTATTGTCAGCCCTCCATTTGGCAGAACTATGTTGCCACCAAGTCGACTGCCAGGAGCAGATGACGAAAAGGTGGTAGGGCTTACTTTACCACCCTTGCTTTTTCTCTGACCAGAGCCAGATGCCCCTAAAAGAGAATCATTTTAATACTTAGGTGGTCAGAAGCAATTTGCAAAGTTTCCCACTAATATTTTTTCAATTTTATGCAGCTATTTACACAGGAAAAGCCTGGAACAGTGCGATACAATTAAGCACCATCTGATAACTGCTAAAAGGCCAGACAGCAATCAGCTGATGAACTCCCAACTGCTGACTGAGCATCTTTTTATATGAATGTCATTAAAACTACATCACAAAGTGCTTAGCTCAGGGCTCACCCCTGTGGTAGCACAGAAATAGCACCATATTTGTGGAGTTACAGAAAGGAATTAGGAAGCAGAATTGCGTTTTTAAATTTTGTAACCCAATTCCTGAGAAATCATGTATGTCCTTCTCCTAAATCGTGAAATGACCATAGTGATGCTCATCTATTTCCAGAAAGGTTTTGAGGACTGTTAGAACAGGCTACAGAAGTGCACAACCTTAACTTGAAAACAAAAACCTAAACAAAGTAAATGTAACCATACAATCTTGTCACAGCTGTTTCAGGTCTGGTTTTCTGTTTTGTGTTTTTTTTTTTATACCTACAGTACATAAAGGGCTTGGATAACTTGTTTGTAAACACTGAACTTCCCTATAGAGTGTTCAATCAACATAGTAAAGCCAATTAGAAACACAAGACTGTACAGACCACTTTGAGAAGCACAAATCAGCATTAAGACCACAGGTAGTGAAAAGCAAACTACTGAGAGCCTTGAGTAGGGACTGAAAAAGGAATTTCCCAAGGTCATTTTAGGAGATGTGCAGATTAAGTGCAACTGTCTTTTTAAACTAACATCAAAAAGACCTGTTTGATGATGTGTGCATGTTTGCAACACAAGCACACTCAAATCTAGCTTCACTGAGCAGTTACCCTCCATGTGATGATCTACCAAACCAGACAATTTATGCAGGTATGCCTTTCACAGATACAGAAACGAGCCAGCCTGACCTTCAGAGGCAGAAGGTCTAAGATATAGCAACGAAGATCTAATACATATATATATACACATACACACACACACATTTTATATTCCACCCCGGTCCCAAGATTATACACAATTCAAATGCCTGAGATCATGCAAGTGTAGTGAACCAAAGACATTTGATCTGACCAAGTAACTGTCATTCACATCAGAGAGTTTTGGGTCAAGCTACAGTTCTTAGGACACGTCTCAAATCATGACCTAAAACTCATCCTGCACAAGAACTCATTATAAAGCTACAAACTAAGAGAGAGGCTTGAGTATTTCTAGGTAACTATGATATAAACTTCTTAACACTGGCACCAAATGAAACACTAAAGCAGAACCAGCCCAGCTGACGTTTTCATTGTCATTACTGAGAGTAAAAGAGAAACCACCAGGTAAGATCAAAAGCATAAACAATAAAACCAAAGTGACCTTTTTTTTGCTCTTGCTTTTTAATAAGAAAATAAAAAGCAGATGAAGAGATTGAGGGATAGAGTCTTGTTAAGAATCATGAAATGTATGGTGCTGATTTCTTTGTAAACTTACTGTGAATTTGATACTCCACAGAACATAATTATCCCAAGTAACAGATGGTACACCACATGCACAATTATTTTAACTAGCAATAAACTGGATGGAACATTTAAGAATGTACTTGGATACCTGCTCCCATTTCACTGTCAACCCTCTAAATGATTCTGTTTAGTAAATTAAACAAAATGAATGGCTTCTCACCTGTGCTGCTCCCATTCCCTTTTTGTTTTCTTTTCTTGGCTAGCTGAATGGCTCTGTAATCTGTTCTCGCAGACCCACTGCTCTCCTGGTATATTAAAAACAGCCAACAGATGCAAAGTGTTTTGAATGCCAAAACAAACCAAGACAATGAACAGAGACTAATGAGTTCTTGGTTGCAGTTATCTTTTACACTGCAGACAGAATTCCAGTTTCTCATGCTCTTCTGATAGGTTTTGATAAATTTCCTGTATGTACTTAATACCAGTTCCACACAAAAAGAATTTAGCTCCAAATTTCTAAGTTTGCAGCTTTTCACAGCTTAAGTATTTACTTTGTGATGTAAATAAAACACTAAGTCTACAATAATATAGTAAAGCATATAGGGAAGAGTACTTAAAACAGGAACAAAGACTGAGATTAAAATGTTTCAGTTATTCTCCCAGCCCAAATATTTTCCTGGAACAAACTGCACAAGGCATGCCACATATTCTTGGGCATTCTTGTAATATCCATTTCATCCCGACAGATGACTGCCTATTTTTTTAATCCCTTATTTTTAAGGGTTCTCCCCTAACAATTCCAGCACTTCTTAAGAAAAACCATCATACTGCATCTACTTCTGACAACACACCATTCAATGTAACGTTCTACATGCTTCAAAAAAAGGAGCCAAACTGCATGATGTGCAAAATTTGAGAGAAAGGTCTCTCTATAAGGTATAAGCAGCAATGGATATCCTCAAAGTCAGGGCATCTCAGTTATCTAGGGGTAAAATTAATATAGTTACTGCATACCAAAAACGAGCTGCCAGTCACTGTGCCAAGATCCATTTCTTTCTGTGCACTGTAGCTCCCTGGAGGGTTGGAGAAGACAAACTGCGTCACTACTTTGCTGCCCTCTTGTTGACCAACAACGTCTGAGCTAGGAAGCAAATTCCGTTCAGCTTTACTTGGTGTTAGTAACTCAGGCACATTGGTACCACCAAGGCTACTAGAAGGAGTCAAAGTGGTTGCGTCAATTGCTAAATTATTGCTGGACATCAAACTGTGCACGTCTTGACTGGAATTCCTCACCGACAGGGATGCTAGTGAACCCAAGGCTTCTGCATTGACAGTCTGTACATCATCCAAGTTTAAAGTGCTTTGCTGTAGAACTGTTGCACTGGTTCCCAGCAAGAGAGAACTGTCCAAGCTCTGCGGCATATCACTGCTAGCCACCAGTATCAAGGGATCAACTGCCTGGCTTAAAGAACTGCTACTAACAGGCAGGTTTCCTCCAAGCGTTGAGCCCACCGAAGCAACATCGATCGTGACAATTCCAGAGTTCACTAGTGTCATGTCTGTGGCAATTCCAGAATTGTTACTGGACACATTGGAGAAAAGGGATACGAGGTCTATATTGCTGAGATCGCTCTGTCCCGGACTAGTGAGTTCACTGCTGGGTGTGAGGGAGCTGGTTGCTTCAAGCTGAGTTAGGAGATCTGGAAGAGATGGGTTTGGTTGTAAGACAAATCCTTCATCAGATAATGGGGAATAAAAATACAAGTGATCAAAGGAGGAGGGTTAAAGCTCTAGATTCTAAACCTGATAAAACGCTTCCCAAGTTCCCTGAAAGCAGACTTAAGAAAAAGAAGCCTACTGAACTAAGTTCACTGAGAAATTTCAGCTACAAAAGCACTTACAAAAAGAGAACGCTAAGGTAGAGGAATGGAAAAAGGAGTGCAGAAGTGCTTCTAGTCCTTGCTCATAGTTTACAGAGAGCATGGAGAAAGCTCTGCTTTAAAAAGAAGCTGCACTTCAGTTTCACACAGGGCAAGCTTAAATGAGGTCCCACTGAAAACATACTCCAGTCTCAGTGACAGTTCTGCTACTCGTATCAATGGGGCGCCCATTTCAACACCAGTAAATACATTTTCCTTGATAGAACATTTAGCTTTTCCATCACACCCTCTTACAGTTTGAAACAAGTACTTTACCTGGGCTGAAGTTATGCTGTTTGACCATGTGTGTCTTCATACTGTGTTTGGAAGTGAATAATTTATTACAGCTTGATACAGGACAACGAGTCTTTAATGAGTCCACATCCTGAAGATGTTTTTTGGAGTGAATATACAGACTACTTCGTGCTGAAAATTTTGCACAGCAGCCTGCAAGAAGATATAAAAGGCTTTAAAGTTACATCTAGTTTCAATGTGCCATTCATATTTACTAGCTTCACAAAACAAATACAAGTAGCTCTGCAGAACTATTTTGGTACATTCAGAGGAATCCAAAGAGAGACAAATACACCTTTCCTTGTTTCACATCAAGGACCTCTCAGTGGGTAGGATAGTTCAACAACCTGCTCCTGACAATGAGAAACTCTTAAATCATTCAGTATAATGCACAACCATTCCCTGCCAATACCATCTCAAACCCTTCAGAACAATTGCTGGAAAACCATTAAAATGAGAAGCAATCACCAAATTGAACTGCTTCATGAAGAAAAACATTCCAGTTCAGACCCAAGATCTTTGTTCAGGGAGTCCTACTGGAGGCAGTACTAACAAACCCATGGGGCATCAGCACAGCTCCCATATGACTGCAACAGACAGCAGTCACATGGCCATCCATAAATTTGAGACTGATCACTCAGTTACAATGTCTTCTGGTTAGTTTTACCTCTTCAAACTGTTAGAAGACCCACTCTAAATTGTTCCAGTCCTGTAACAAGCTTGCATTCAGGGAAGAGGCACACAAGCTTAAGACAATGACTACCAGTGAACACACAAAACAATCGAACAATACCTTCTACTGGACACTCAAATGGCTTTGTACCAAGGTGGGTTATACTGTGGCCTTTCAAGTGTTCTGCTCTTGTGAAGGACTTGCCACAGCCTTCTACTGGGCACATAAATCTCCTGTCATCTTCGTGTTTCCTAAAAGGGAGAGAAATTGCCATTGGCATGAATAAATCCACCACTGGTTAAGTACTAGAAGAAAAACAAGTGTAATAGAATCAGAAAAGGCTACCTTTTATGTCTCAGCAGCTTAGACATACTGGTAAAAGACCAGCCACAACCTTCGAAGTCACAGATAAAAGGCCTTTCACCTTAAGCAAAGAAAGGCTACATTAGTTACCAAGAAATATGTACCACTACTGCAAGCTCACAAAAGCTGCTTAAAATGAATTTATTTAAGACAGGAAGCCTCAAACACCCTCTCATACAATTCACTGTGGAGTTACTGTGATGCTCTTTTGAGTCCCTACAACCTGTATCTTTAACTTAAGTCATGAGTGCTTGCTAGAGTTGTAATTCACCCTCTGGCTATTCCAAACATTTGTACATACATTTCATATGTCCTGAGAGTTTTTTAGCTGTTTGTTTTGACCAAGGTTAGATTTCACACAATGTTTTGAATGCCTATGAACTTAGGAACAGAGCTGGGACAATTTTTCTGAACAGAGGTCCCACACCAAAAGCCACAGCTTTCCATGTCCCTAGCTGCTTAGCATTTGGCAAGGTTATTCAACAGACTCCTACCCCCTAGAAGGCCAAGAAGCAAATGTTTTCACTGACTCCAAACAGACACATCAATCTTTCTCCCTTCACGACTTCCAGTTTTTCCAGTCTACTTTCCACGTGTCTTCTATGTACTTCCTGCACTACATTATATGGTTATATGCTCCTGCTCTGGCAGGGGGCTTGGACTTGATCTCCAGGGGTCCCTTCCAACCCTTAACATCCTGTGATCCTTCCCCAGGTACACACCACCGTCACAAATACCTGTGTGACTCCTCATGTGGATTTTCAGTCTGCAGGCTTTGTCATACTGCTTGTTACAGCCAGGGAACGAACAGGAGAACTGCTCTTGCTCTCTGAAGTGTGCTCGATTATGGGAGAATAATGCACTCACTGTGATAAACGTTCTTTCACAGCCTGGGGAGAGAAGGAAAATAGCACATCAGCTCGATACCAAACTGATTCAGGAAAACCAAATTCTCTTCTCCCTCACAACTTTTAGTGAGGGGCCTTCATAATCCTTTTACCATGGTATTACATCATGGCACATAGGAAAAATAAACAGTGCAATCCCAAAGTACTTTATTGCCACAGATTACAATTATTTAGCTAAAGTGGGCAAGCAGAACGCATGCAGCTTGGTTTAGGGCATACTACTGAAAACTCATGCTGTGACTTATAGAATGGTTTAGGTTGGAAGGGGCCTTCAAGATAATTTAGTTCAAATACCCCTTCTGTGTGCACTGGGCCACCTTCCACCAGACCAGGTTGCTCAGAGCCACATCAAACCTGGCTTTGAGCACTTCCAGGATTAGAGCATGCACAACTTCTCTGGGCAACCTGTTCCAATGCTTCATCAGCCTCAAAGCAGAGCTTCTTCATTTAATCTAAACCTATCCTCTACCAGTTTAAAACCATCACTCCTATCACTACACACCCTTGTACAGAGCCCCTCTCCAGCTTTCTTGTAGGCTGGCGTACTACCGCACCTGAACAAACCCATACCTAAGTTGACCAACGAAGGTGCAGCACCCTTCATCCCACAAACTTTCCCACTTGGTAACTGAAGTGGCATGGAGCGGAAGCCTTCCTGAGAATCAGGGGGTGGCCCGTAGGGGACTGAGGGGCCGCGGGGAGACAAAACTAGCGGACCCACTGCACACACTCCAGGCAGGGATCCCATCCTTACCCGGGCGAGCTATGTTTTTGGAAGGGAAGGAAAGAGAACCAAGCCCCGGAGGCCCAGCAGCGGCTTACCCGGGAAGTCGCAGCGGTAGGGCCGCTCGGGCTCCAGGTGGCTGCGGCGGCGGTGGGCGGCGAGGCGGGCGGCGCTGGGGAAGCGCTGCCCGCACGCCTCGCACTTGTGCGCCGCCTCCTGCTCGTGGGCGCGGCTGTGGGCCCGCAGGTTGTAGACGGTGGTAAAGCGTTTGGCGCAGCCCGGCGCCGCGCAGACAAAAGGCCGCAGCTTGTCGTGCGAGTGCAGGTGCCGCCGCAGCTTGTAGGCCGTGGCGAAGGACCAAGCGCAGCCCGGTACAGGGCAGCCGAAGGGCCGCGCCGCCGCCCCCGCTGCCCCCCCGCGACCGTCCTCCCCGCCGCCGCCGTGTGCCGAAAGGCGGTGCAGCCGCAGCTGCTGCTTGCGGGGGAAGGCCTCGCCGCAGCGCGGCTCCGGACAGGGGAAGGCCGGCGGCGAGCGGGGCCGCGGCCCGCCCGGCGGCTCGGGGGGGCTGGCGGCGGCGGGTGGCGGTGGCGGGGCGGCCGGCGGCGGGGCGGCGCCCGCGGCCTGCTCGGCGCCGGGCCCCAGCGTCAGGACGCCATTCTCGATGCGCACCACCAGGCTCTGGTTGTTGATGGTGATGGTCCCCGAGAAGGAACCGTCCTCCGCCCCCCCACCGCCATCGCTGCCGGCGGGGGGCGGCGGCGGGGGAGGAGGGGGCGGCGGCGGCGCAGAGCCGGAGGCCTCCTCTGGCGGCTCAGCGGGCGGCGGGCCGGGCTGGGCGCGCCCCGCTTCACCACCGCCGCCCGGGCCGGCCTCGGCCGCGCCGCGCACAACGTTGAAAACGAGCAGGAGCCCGTCGTTGTCGGGCGCAGGCCCCGCCGGCGGCGCACAGGGGCTGGGCGCCGGGCTGGCGCCGGACTCCGGCTTCTCCTCCACCAGCAGCACCGGGAAGCTCACGTAAAGGCCTGACGCGGCGGTGCTGGAAGCGGCGGAGGAGGAGGTGGCGGGGGCCGCCGGCTCCCAGTCAGGCGGCGGCGGAGGGCGGCGCGGGGCAGCGGGCGGCGCGGCAGGGCCGCCATGTTGGGCGCCGGGCCGGGCCCGGGCCGCCTCCGCGGCGGGCAGCCCCTGCGTTTCCATCTTGGGGGTCCCTGTAGCAGCGGCTGAAACCGGAGCCGCGGGGCGGGGCCGGCGTGGACCAGCGGGGAAACCCGGAGCATGGAATTCCGGAACGGGTGCGGCGCGGAAGGCGCCGGGGAAACCCGGAGCGCGGAGTTACGGACGGGACGGATAGGCGTTTCGCCGGGGCCGCCGGGCCCCGTCGGCATCCTCTTGGCTGGGGAAGGCGGTGCTTGTGACTTCCCTAAACTAGCGAGCGGACGGCAAGTCGTACCTTAAGTAGCTAAAGCGGCACAGTTGGCTTTAGTTCAGTACGTGGGGATTATTCTAGTGTCTGTTCGCTTCAATTCCAGCAAGGAAGAAGCTGTGCCAGAGCAGAGCCATGCTCAGCTCGCAGCTTTGCCTAGAGTGTTGTAATAGGTAAGAATTTTAGCAACAGACCCTGTGCACCTTCAGCAGAAACACGAAGGCAGCTTTATGCCCCAGCCTCCAGCAGAGTTCTTGGCGCACAGCGCGGGCAGGCGTGTGCCCCCAGAGAGACACGGAGAACGTGGAACCTAGGGAAGGAGGACAGGCGAGTGCTGTACAGAGGGGAGGGTGGTGTGAAGGCAGGAGTGGGAAAAAGACAAACAGGCATAAAAAGACTGAGGGTAAGAAGGAGGCTCTAAACTGATGTACAGTGCTCATTTAACCTATGCAAAAGAAATTCTGCAAATTCAGCTAATGTGTAATTATTTATTTCCCGCATTCTCGGGCAAAACTTTCTTTGTGAGACTATTCAGTTGCCTTCTGGCTCTCCAGTACTTTTAAGGGAAAACTACCCTGCGTTTGCTGTGAAAACAACACCCAGTCCCCTTCTGCTGTGGAACTGATAAAGTGTCCCAGTAGATGGTGCTGTGATCTTTCCACTGTTCAAATTCGGTTCTCCTTTCTGCTGAGCAGTTTAGCATCGAGTTTCCAACAACGACAAAGCATAAGATACTGCTAACCAGGCACACTCAGCTCCAGGGAAGCTGATACTTCTTCCCATGAAGTTGTAAGTACACCCAGAGCTCCCCTCTGCACTTTCACAGCTATGTGTGCAGTGCCTGAATTTCCTAGGGGCTCAAGCTCAGCCTCCTTAGAAATCAATCTTACCCTACTGCTGACTGTCACCAGGTGTGGGTCATTCCTGGTTTTGGCTGCCCCTAGCCCTCCTCATCTCCCTATGAAGACCGTTGCAGTACCCTCCTTCACGTTCCTAGTTAAAAAAAAAAAAAAAAGAAAAAAAAAGTGCCAAGGGTGCTGCATCACTGGTTGAAGGATGTCAAAACTGAAGAAGAAGAAATAAAAAGCCACAAATCCTTGTCTGTTAGAGCCTGGAGAGGCACAAGACCTTAACTAGGAGACCTAACAGCTCTCTCATGTCACAAGCTTCATGCCTTTAAAACCCACTGTACTTACAGGCAGATGAGCGTCCCACATGAATTATCCTTTGTCACCAAACTCTTGTCTCTCTGCAGCCAGGCACAAGCATTTTGGGACAAGTGCCCATGCTTTGAGGAAGGCATTAAGGTTCATAGAAAGGATCCTTCAGCCTGTGGCCAAGTCTGGGAGTTCATTACAGAAATTCACTACCTCTACATCCACTGTCTGGCTCTGATCAGATGCAGTGTCTACAGAAGCATGGCTTGAAGATTGCACTCCCTATATTGAGTTTGTCCAGCAGTGAGGTCAGCTACCTAAAAAATGTCCTCAGCTTCCCTACAAAACAATAGCATATTCACAGACCCAGATTCTCTGCAAATAAGTAGAGGACATATAAAATGAGGCTCAACAGAGCTCAGAAACTGAATCTTCACACTGGGTTTGTTCATGGTTCTGTAATGCTGGAAACCACCTGCTATTTCATCCCAGGCAGTAACAGGTTACTGTTTCCCTGTGTCCTCCCAAAGGTACTGTAAGCCTCACTCAGTTCACATTTAAATGCTTCAGGCATGTAGTTAAAAGACCAAGGTAGATTTAAATGTATGCACATAACTGTATATACACTACATAATTAAAATAAACAGCAGTGAATAGTCATGACCAACTGTTCATCGGTTCACTGCCTTTCTGTAATTCATTTTGCCTTATTCCTACTACCTCTTTAATAAAGACTATAATCTGAATTTAAACTAGGAGCTCTTATGTAACACTCATACCTTCAAGTTCCATGTCTCCCTATGGGTAGTACAGAGCTGTAAGCACCCAGGGATTTGATTGGCATTACGCATGGGTATAATGCAACATTGTGTTCTCTGACCAATGAAGCTACAAAGGATGAAAATAAGGCTCCTCTTTTTTTTGGTCTCAGATAGGAAAATGAGCCTGCTGGCAGGTACCCCAGTACTAAATAACATATATAAATATTTATTCAACATTTTGTCTCTGGTAGATTTTCAATTAAGAATTACAATTAATCTATGAAGCAGCTCCACATTCCTTACCACAGAAAAGCCAGTGTATTTTCTGGTTGTTCCTCTGTACAAAAACAGTACCCTAGTGCTTTTGGGCTGTGAAGGTTAGAATGGTTTTGTACAATACCAAGATACTGATTTTGGACCCAGTTCAGTGTGGTTATTAATGATAGGTAATGCATAACATATGTCAAATCTGGCTGACAACGATGCACCTCTCCACTGCATAACTTGGCAATATGCTTGCTTTTTCTATAATATGACGCAATTCTGATCAGCTGCAGATTGCACTTCACAGAAGGTTCAGTTACAAGCAGATGCCAGACTCTCACTATTCATCTGAAAGCGTATACAGTACATGAACCAGGTAAAGAACTGATTTGTGATTCAAAATAAATGTTTCCTTTACTTGGTGCCAGAGGCAGAGTGGCAGAGTATGCTTACCTGGCAAGTACCATGGGGTTTAACAGTTGTGTAGTTTGACACTCCACATTCCTGAGGGCTGCAGCTCATCTGCAGCAACCAATGCAGGTTTAGCTGTGTAATCCCTTTCCCTTCCAAGGGGTAATGGATACAATGCCAAAGGGATTGAGTGACAGGGCAGATCAAATCCAATACCATGAGTGCACTAGGGGAATGTTGTGCAACTGAGCGCACTGTGTTCATGTCTGGATGAGGCCCATGGGCAAGGCCATGCTTAGCATGAGCCATGATCATTAAGATTTATTTTTGTACACACAGGCATATATAGAAGCATATGCAAAATATGTTTGTATCTGACTGTGGATAGAGGCTTCAAAGTAAGGCTCCATTTTTGGTTCAGTGTCATGGCTAATTAAAATACTTCAGTGAGCTGTTGTTAAGACAAATGTAATAGTAGGTTCAGATGCAAAATAGGAATTATTTCAGTTGCATCTAAGCATACTGGGCTCTGTGCCTTCCTAACTTTTCTGGGCATAAAGGAGACTAAATAGATCTTTCTATCAATCAGCTTCTGTGTGAAGAAAGCCCACACTGTCCTGGCTTTGGTGCTTTAGTTTGTTTCATGTAAGTTGTATATTATTTCAAAATTAAAATCTACATGGTTACTTTGTATAGTGCTTTAGTACTCACACCATTCATATCCAAATGGGTGAGTAGTCCATGTTTTTCCATTAAAAAGCAGCAACGAACACTAAGGATTTTCTGGAGGTTTCCATCCATTTAGCAGCTGCTCAAGTGCAAGAACAATCTTCATTATGAGACAGCAAAGCACACTCAACATTAGATTCAGCAGAATTTGGCTCACACAAGTTGTTCCATATTTCCCATCCCTTCTGTAAGATATTTGGAAATTTGGATATTTGGTCTAGTACTGCCCTCAAGGTTTTCCACCCACTTACCTGGCACTGCATTCTGTTCCTGATTATGGTGAAAGTTTTGGGTGAACATTTCAGGGAAAAGCCCATACAGGCTGGCTGTGATCAACCAGTTACAAGTTTTCTGTTGCTTTCTACTGCGATCACCAAATGCTTTTATGGCAATATAGAAGAACTCAAGTTTAGAACATGTGCTATCAGTACATCCACCACCAGCTGAAGAGTGAATTTGTTTACACATCTACATGTTTGACTACTGGATTTCATGGCTCTTTGCTGACAGCAGCAGACTGAACTAGAATGAAGGGTTCCAATTTCCATTCCACATTTGATTTACCAGACTTAAGAGTCTCCTTAATGTATGAATTATCAGGAATAAGTGGATTTTTTTTTTCCCATTCAGTTCTCATGGACAAAATTCCACATACTTGCCTTGTAATTAGTAGTTTCTTATTGTAAACATTGTTTTGTTTGTGAAAAGCCTATTCCTGATATCAGTGTATCAGCCCAAACATCCAGTTTTCTCCATTAACAAGTCAGAGGGGGGAAAAAAAAAAAAACAAACCCTCACATGGAACAGATATTTGCAAGGCTTTTATCATGTGACCAGAGAGCAAAATAGGATATCAAGGAAGCAACTTCAAATGTATCTGCAAGGACAACATTGCAGTTTGGAATACCACTACTGCTTCACAGCTTGCTCCAAGATGTTCTCGTCCACCACCTTGTGAGGGAGGGTCACCTTCAATGCCTCATTCTCTTTCATTGCTCGGCAGATCGTTTCGTAAGCATAGTCATTACCCGACCAGCAGCGTCTGGCGACCTGTCAGACAAGGCAATCAATGGGTGTAAAAATCCTGTGTTTCTCTTGTCACATCCATCTTACACAACATCTGTGCAAGCACTGGCACACAATTTCACGACAATAAATCTTTCAACCCTCTGCCAGTTACTAGTTTACTTTGTTTTTATGCATAGCATTTGGATAGACTTGGTACATTTTCATGCAGAAGCATAACATTGTAGAGCCAGGCACCTTACAAAATGTACAAATCTCTTCCTAGAAATGCCTGTGCACTCTATCCCAGTTCTGTAAGACCAGCACTTGCTTTAGCTAACAGTATCATTTCAGCACTTGATGCTTTTGTACTGGGATAAATATTTAAAAACTAAAATGTCACTCAATGCATTTTCAAACTATGAAATCAAGAAGCCAAATTCTCTGCCAACATGTAAGGATGACACTCAGCTAGGAAACTGCTAAACCTCTCTTCCAACAGCAAAGCGTTCCGTTTTTATCTGTTTATAAGCAGCATTCCCCAGATGAAAAAAAGTCAAGATTTGGCACAAAGGAAATAAGGCCTTTCCTCTATTTAATGCCTTACAAATCTCTATTATGAATTGCAAATCCATGTCTGAAATATTCACACTCAAACAGCACAAGACAGAAAATACTCAGCTTTTAATTCAGGAAAATATTTAAGCATATGATTAATGTAAGGCTAATCAGCTCCCAGGATCATAGCAATAACAACCAGAAATGACCTTTCAGGTTAACAGCTCAATTTCCCTGCCACTCACCTTTGATTATTCCTATATACATTCCAGTTTCTTTTCAGTCTTGTATTTAATGTGAATAGCATTCTCAAATTGTCCCTTTTCAACATGTGTGGGGAAGAATGGGACTTTTGCTTGCAATAAATCAGAGCAGCAAAAGATTTATTGCATTGTTTTTAACAGGCTGTCCCTGATGCACAGTTCTTAAGGGTATGACTTCATTAATCTGCAAATTAATATAATTGTCCTCCTCCTTCTCCCTTAATAGTTTACCACTGTGTTATTTCAGATCTGGGAACAAAGAATATGTGCAAATTGTTCCTCTTCTACCCTCCGTTATGCCAGGCCTCATGGGGGGAAAAAATACTAAAAATTAATGTTTAGGCCTAAGGCAAGAATGAATTCTGCAGTTCTCTTGAGAAGTAAAATAGAACGGATTGTGGCAGCACTGGCAAGGAGTCTTTGTGAGATTCCATGACTGAAATTCAACAAGTCTTGTCCTCTTATAGAGCTGTGCATCGTTATGTCCTGTTGATTTGGTTCCCTTCAAGTACTGAATCAAAACCACTTCAGAGATGGGATCCTATTCTAAACACAGACAGGATCTATCTGGACGCTACCGGAATGCAAAACCTCTAACAGTAACAAGGACTGGACAAGATGGCACTTAAATGACAAGCCTTTTGAGTTGTCTTGTCTGTTCCTAAAATTCATACAGAGTATTATGTAGGCAAATTACAACAACATGTCTAATGAAATTATAACAAGCATGCTTCCCTTTCTGCTTAAAAAGTGACAAAACACACAGATCTTCGGAAATTATTGGTCTCTAGTATGTTGTAAAGTCAGAAGCAGTGGTTCCAAGAATCATTCAGCCTCATTTATTGACTTAAAGTCCTTTGAAGTTGACTGGAGAAAAAAAACAACCAAATAAAACAACTCATTGAGTCTAGTGGAACCAGGCTCATAACCACCCATATTAGAAGCAGTGAAGAGAATGAGTCACTTAGCCCATTAGGACTATTCCTGGGATACAAAAAAACAGATCCCAAAAACTCCTGCCTGTGCTCATACTCCTCATTTAGTTAAACGAAAAAAGTAGGAGCACTGGAACCCAAGTACCTAAGTAAACATAGTCTTGGAGGCAGGATAATATTAAAGTGAACAGATATAATGATTTTTTTCTTACTCCATTGGAAACATCCCAGCTGAGCATCATCTTAGCCCGTTCTTCAGCCTCCTTGGACCCATCCAAAACCAGGCCAAATCCTCCATTGATCACTTCACCCCTAAAAAATTATAAATTGAAGAGAATAAAATCAAAATAATTCGAAGTAATCCCTCAAAAATCAGTAGTTAATTTGTTCAGTTTCACTGCAGGAGGAAGAATGAGAACATAGAAATGGTGCTGAAGAAGTGACATTATCAATGACCTTTATACTCGCAAGAAAACATTTTTAAACAGGAAATTTAGCAGAGTAAATGCCCTAGTTTCTTGGCCTGCAGAAAACCTATTCCACCCTTCTTGTAATGCCCAGCTGGCAGTCAGTATCTGCTCCAAGCAGGAGTGTCAAAAACTAAGCTTCTGCTGTAGCTCTTGAACATTGCAGTCTGTACTGGTTCTAAAAACAAGTAAAGAAAGGTTAGAACTTCTGAGAGAGAGTTCTGGAGAGTTACCTATCTCTGTGTATTTCTAAAGGTTAAGCTGATTGTCTTTGCCACACTGCAGCCTGACATATACATATGATCGTGAGGAGGACTATCTGAAGCAGACAGATGGATCTACTTATACTCTCTCGGGGTAAATAAAAGAGCATAAGTATTTTATTAAAAAAACATTAGCCACTACTTAATGCACATCTGCCTCAATCATTTCAAACCCAGTCATTCGTTTTGTGTGAGAAACGTAGATGTTTAAAGACATCAGTGCCAACTTTTCAAGAAGCAGACTTACTGCTGTTCTTCTTCTGCCAATATGTTAAAACTAACAGATTATACTTGGGAGAAATACCAGGCTGGTTTTAAAAGGACAGGGAAAACACACAGAGCAAAACATCATGTCTGGCTTCAGTCTGGCCTGTTCAAGTTTCTGTTTCATTGCATTTGGTAAATATTAGTGAATGAAGTTGGGTAATTATCCTTTGCTGCAAACCTGGGAGAGAACTTGCATCATAGCTCTGCATCAGCAATACCTGAGGGTCAGGGCACAACATACAACAACACATGGTATGAGAGACTACTAAGGGACACCTTGGAGCCAGGATTTTTCCATCTGTTTTATAATAAGTCACAACATTTACTTATAATAATATCAGACATACTCATATCAGACAGAAGCTAGGCGTCTTCCAGTTCAGGAAGGAATCATTTCTTATTGTATTATATTTTCCAGTAGTAACCTAAGCTTCTGAGAAAATGGGGAAATGATCTTACAGTGGGGCCTTCACAGACCTCAAGTCTGCTTCCTGAAACTAGACATTTTCTTATTTACAATTTAATTGTCATTACTTACACAATTGATTCTCTTTCACTAGTTATATACTACCTGTGTGCTAAGTAGAACCACATCACAGAGCTGAGGGATGAGAACTTAGAGCTCCAGACCTCACCACCACAGTAACCATTCTGTGAATTCTCTCCACTTTACCATTATTAACTATATCATTATTACAAATATATTTTCTGCTGAAAGGCACAGTTTTCTCAAAACTGACAGTTCTCACAGCAGAATGTCAGTGAATGCATCAGTTTATGTTTAGCAGGAAAATTTGAAACAGTCACGTTTCAACTGAGCTATTTGAGTATTTTTTAGCTCTGAATCTTAAAAATAAAATGTTCTTTTTGATTGACCCTGTCAACACTTTTCAGTCTGGAATTTAATTCCCAGGGTCTTTTTACTGTGTAAAAGCTTTTGTTAGTTCTCCTCTTATTTTCATTTTGCAATGAAAACAAACATCCAAACCTACATTTCTTGCTCATGATGTTACTGTCTTCTCCAAAAGAAGGGATTGGACTGAATGACAACATCACAAATGTAATTGTATCAAGACCAGGGCTAGCTATCTCACCATACTCTGCTGTTGCTGTGTAGAGAGACCAAATTAGCACTATTCTTTACTGTCCAAGTACCAAGCTTGGACACTTAGGAACGTCAGTGATGCCATTGCCACACAATTAGGATCACAGAACAAGCACACCTCAAGACAGCCTATTGCCACTATCAGACAATAAAAAAGTCAGATCTCTGGAGCAGTGCTCTACACAGATATTCCATACAGGAAGGTATTCTTTCAGTGACAAAGATCCCTTCTGTGCCCAGCATCCCAAAGAACATTCTTTGAAGCTCTGGTATGAGCAGTAAGTGTCTCATCTCACTTGCAGACCATAAATTTAGAGTCTCTCCATCGATTTCCATGGGGTTACTCCAGTGTAAATCAGAATCACTCATCAGAATCTGTCCTACTGTCTAAAAATCACTCATAAATTAAATGTCAGTGTTTGGTAAGGATGAATTTTCTAGGAAACCCTCTCCTATTTAAAGAGGAGCTCTCTGCCTTCATTAGCATTGGGTCACATTTTCAAGTAATTAAAGAAACATGTGGCATTTTGACCTAAGCTACCTCCTATAATTTCCAGATGTCTCCTCCTAAGGAGATCAAAGAAAACAAGGCCTCTCTCACAATCAAGATGTCACACTGTCAGCAATGCAATTTAATTCTTAAATTGCTACTGCCTTTGGTACTACAGGTTACTCAGGCTCCACGTTAATATGTCCTGCAAATAAACTGGCAGCAAGACATTAATAACGTTCACTTGCTCTAATTATAGTCAAAACTATGTTAAGTCTTAAGTCTCTCAAATAGCACATGTGATGCAGATTCCAGCTAAATAAATATTAATCCTGCTTTTTCTGTTTGTCCCACAAGGCTACAGCACAGAAAAATCAAAGCAGGTAAAAGGCCCTTCCCTGGTCTCACAGGGAAGGCAGGGCAGATATGTCAGCAATTCCAGGCAAGTCCAGCCTCTGCAGGGAGGACTGATAGCTGAACACAGTGTGACTGCCACTTCTGAACTCTCTGAACAGACACTTGCTAATGACAAATTGATTTCTCTCTTCTCATATGCATATTTTTCTAAATAAATATAAGCTTCCACATGGACTTTCACATTTCCAAATCAGCTGATGGCAAGATTTTATCAGGCACGTGAAGATTTCTTTATGGCAAAGCTGAATTTTTAGCTCTCTAGAGAAAAACAGGGTCCTAAAATCTAAAGGCATCTATCTTTTCCAGGCAAAGAAAGTAATTTTTTATGGTTCTGGGGGTTTTGCTGCTTTTATCACCTTTAAATTACTCCACTCTTTTTCCTTAGAAGGCAAAGGGGTGCAGCCCTTCATCTAGCCAGGGTGGTGCCATGATTAGTTAAGCCAAGCAGAACCACCTGTCCTGCCATGACTTTCAGAGGCTCCCAGACCAGGGCATCTAATGACATGACATTGTTACCACATCTGAGTCTCAGCATGGTGGCTTATTAAGGTCCCTATAGAGACAGGCCTAATTTTCAGGCTCTACATTCTACACTGAAGCACAGTAATTTAGTCACAGAGGGTATGACTGCACCTAAGAACAAGGTAAGCAAATACTGTTCCACAATGACAAGCCCCTAAGCAGCCATAGGATATATCAAAAAGCATAATCAAGCCATTTTCCCATCAATATTTTGATTTCAGTGAATAGCCACATGCTGATTTTCTGGTGCATTACATAGATGACAGTGCCTTTGCTATGCCTTGGGCAAGAGCTTGTTTCTAATGATGTTAACTCCACCTAAGTAAGAGTGTAACTAAAATTGCAGTATGGTCAGTAACAGTTTTCAAGAAGTAAGGGCAGTCTCACCCTTCAGCCAAACCCTCTCTAAATTGCTCAAGCTAGAAATGTGCAGGAGGGATTTGCTTTATAGAGGGCAGAGAGTTAGGGAATATGATTCACAGAAAATTCATGGCATAAGCAATTGCTTTAGCAATTCTAATCATTACAATAAAAAACGTTCCAAACATTTTCCACAACATATAGTGGAAAGTTCCTTTCTTTGCTTATATGTCACAAGGAGGTATTTTAAAAGGTTAAGCTCAGCTAAGGTAATTCAGATGGATCTAGTCTGCTGCAATCTTTGGAGTCTGAGATGATCAGTGCAAGAAGATATTCTGGTATATATTTTCCAGAGTTACAGAAGCTGTGAGTAAAATCTTGACCGTGGAGGTTGTTACCACTGCAATTAGTAAAGGCAAATTTTCACTTCATGTGTCTAAGCCCTCAAAAAGCTTTCTTGCCCCATTGTTCAGTTTTGCTTGTATACTTTCTATTCAGTAGTTACTTCAGTTAAATCAAGGGAAAGGGGCTTGAAAGGATATTTTCTAGATTCAGCTAATATGGATGAGTAACAATTAAGTATCACCAAATGTCTCTGAAGTTAACATCTGCTACAAGTTTTTTGGCTGCTGTTGTTGGCATATTGCACAGCTGGATGGAACAGGGAAACGGGAGGATTTGCTATAGCATTTAATAGAGGTTTGTACACCTCTTGAATAGCAACACCACCAAATGAAGACGTGACTGTAAATGGGAGAGGCTTTGGTGGACTGTGTTGGAAAGAGCAAACCAGAACTAAAGACTGCAGTGTAGCCAGGCTTTCCTTTTCCATATGCCTCTACCAATCCAGAGCAACCTTTTAGTAGCATATGAAGGAGAATGTTTTTCCTCTCCATATGTAATATTTATTTAATTCAGCTTCTCAGTTTAAGCATTTCTCTTAGTTCTGCATTTTATGGGAAAGAGATATTTAATCCAGTCCTTGGCTGTGGTTTTTTACCTTACCAGGCATGATCAAGGAGAGAAAGACTGGGAGGGTTGCTGGCACCTGAGCTGTTTTGTATCAATAACCCCTCATTGCACTTCAGCACATGAACGTTTATATCAGGGTCCTAAGGTCACAGATTTAAATACAGTTTAAGGGGAAACTTAAACATAATCCATCCACTAACACTCTGGCTCTGCACATGTGAAGATGACTTTGGAAGCAGGATCTGTTCAAAAAGACTATGGCAGACTGTCCCTTTTTGGCAAAATAAAGTCTTCAAACCATGCTGTGGCTAGTGTCCAAAACACTTTTTCTAGACATATGGGCATTAATTTTAAAAGCCTCATACACCACCACACTTCACCTTATAATACAGCCTTTCAGCCCTTGTTTCCAAACCCATCCTTCCATGATCGCAGCATTGTAGTGCTCCAGTAACACAAACATCTTTCCTGCAGTTCCCCCTTCCTATCTGTCCCCCTGCCATGCACACAAAAGTAGTAACAGAATTCAGAGTCCAGCATTAGAAACATAAATATGTTCTTACCAGCCAACTCCACCACCGTTGTGCAATGCAACCCATGTTGCTCCTCTGAATGCATCTCCTACAAAGTTCTGTACTGCCATGTCTAGGAGGAGAAGAAAGATATTATGGATGTGATATGTTGCATTCATTTTTCTGTTGTGCTGCTCACTGCTTTCACTGCCATCTTGATTACAGGTGTTTGAAGGCAGTTTTGGAGGCAGGTTTCACTCCAGCTTCTGCAGAGTTAATTCAGCCCTGTGTACAAATCTAGCCTAGAGCTCAGGAGTTACATTCTGGGAACAAAGTTGGGATATTGGCCCAGATTCTCTGGATATGGGGGAATTGTACCCTGAACACAAATTGCTGACATCACACAAGAGGTTTCTTTTATTTAAAAAGCAAACAACAAAAAAAATCAACAAAACAAAGGGGGGGAAAAAAGCCAAAAAAGAAGAAAAATATTTTAGCAAACAAACTTAATTTGGCTAATATCAAATGTATGATTTTCACTCAAATGTTCACATAAATTTTGTATATTCACTACAATTTGTGCTAAAGTAGATACCCATAGTAGTTCAAAGTTTTACAGAGGGTAACAAGGTAAAATTTACTGAAAGTATTTGTCCAGATTTAGTTCAGGGTAGATTTAATAAAAGAACAGCAAATTATCTAACAGGAAAAAAACCCCAACAAAGCAAAACAAACAAACAAACAAACAATCAATCCCAAACCCCCAAACCAAAAAACACCACACACGCACAACCCCCCCACAAAAACAAACAAAAAAAAAACCAAAAAAACAAACCAAAACCCCACCCCAAAACCAAGAAGTAATATCCCCACCACCTACATTAGCAGACCCACAGTCTGATGGAAAAATGAGTTTACTTGAGCACTAATTTATGTTAAACCCTGTCAAAAGCCCCATTATGGCTGCTTTTCTCTGGCATTATGTCACTTTAATAACCAAATTATCATAATTACAGTGCTGTCAAGAGGGAATGGGAGAGATCAAAATCTCCATATTCTAAAATGTACAGATTTCTTCCACAACCACTAGTGTGATAAGAGTGGAGGATGTACAAGGAGCATAGCAAGTGGACTAACAATGTGTTTATGTGCTGCTACTTGGCTTTGATAAAGGTCACCAGCTGCAAATGCCTGTGATGAAATACACTTTGCAGAGCAGCTATGACCCATGTTTGCCAAGGATCAGACTGAGGTACTTCCTGTAAAACAAAGGAAGACAGGTAAACAGTCTGGAAAATTCCTGTGTGCTAGAGAGGAGCCAATTTCACCTGAACCAGCTCAAATGTGATGTTAAAACAACAGCAAAGAAGGAAGAAAGGAATACCTAAGATGTTGTCTATTGCCTTCAGAGGCTCACCTGGTAAAAAAAGAATTAGGCTTGGTTTTAAAGCCCAGTGAAATCAGTGGTCAGCAACCTTTAGATAAGCCCTTGGAGAAGGCAAATGGTTCATTTAAACCACAAATGGAAAAAAAAAAAAAAAACAAAAAAAACAAACCACCAACCCCCACACAGTACGACGTGCAATGGTGTTTTAGCAATCCTTGTTTCTATTGCCCTCTTTGAGAGCTTTGCCTGAAGTTTACTTATGTTGCTAAGCCTGTTGCTGGAGACCTCACCTTGGGTTGCTAATTCTCTGTGCAGCTGCACCATTTTATCACAGCTTGTCAGAACCAAGCATTATTTGAGGCCTCTCCATCTGGCCTATTAGAACTAGCCAGTATTCTCAAAAACTGTTGAAGGGGTTCTGACAGGCACAGCTAAAACCCTCATTTCATCAGGAAATCCAGTTAAGATAGCAGGGAACTTTTCTCCTTAAAATTGGGCCATAATTTGGCTGTATTATGAATTCTCATAATGGAAGTAATTCAATATGCTCAGCTACCTCTGTCATAATTTCTCCTTCTACAGCAGCTTGTTTCCTCTAATCTTGTGGCACTTTATGACTGTCAGTCATGTGGAAACACTACTGGGCTAAAGCCATTATCCTGATTTCCACTTTATGGATGGAAAATTGAGGAAGATTAGGTTAAAAATTACTCAGTACTTTACTTGGGTCTTTTTTTCAGGTCTCAAATCTGATATTTCTTGGGTTTATTTTTCTAAGGCATCATTTCACAAACTTAAAAGCAGAGCCTGGCTTACTCAGGTCAGATGTGCAGAATTAAATGTTCTTTTTGTATAGCAAACCTACATGATTTGCCCACAGTCACACTAAGCAAGCAACAAGCTTAGAGTCTAACCCAGGAAACCTGACTCCCATCCTTATACTTTTACTGTCAAAGTATGTTCCCTTATGACCAGAAAAGTTCCTTCCAGAAACTCCAGACTGGGGTTTTTGAGTCCTCTTGCAACGAAATGAACACAGCTGTGAATCTTTTTTCTTTAAGCAAAATACTGTTACAGACATGATTTTGATCTTGTGGGTCCCAAGGAAATATCACAGGATCACAGGATGTCAGGGGTTGGAAGGGACCTCCAGAGATGATCGAGTCCAACTTCCATCTGCTCAGATCACCTCTTTGAAACACTGAGGTGCAAAATAAAAATCAAACAGAAGATCCAGTCCTCTGAGATAAACTGCTCTCCGTTTAAGTTCAGGCAAATCTGGTGCATCTTCATTGAATTTTTAGCATTGTTCCAGACCTCTCCTATTTAACTAGCTCCACATTCATGTCTGTATCATTATTAAATCTCACAAAGCTCCTCAGGAAATGTGATTAATAAGGATTAAAGAGTTAAACAAAACCAATTTTAAATATGTTGTGTAAAAACCCACTTTCTCTTTTAAAGCAATTTCCTTGGTTGCCTGGACAGATAAGTTTCAGCTGCTCTGCTGACCTGCACAAAAGGCTGATCCATCATAGATGTTTGATGTTTCTCTGTAAGGACTGTCGGTCCCACTCACATCATGGTGATCTCGACTGAGGACTACTGGAGCCTGTGTAAAGCCAAGGACAAGAAAATGGAATCCTTTATGGACTATTAATGCTACCAGGGATTATCATTGACTGAATTCATGTTTGTTACTTCAAACCTCAGCTTTCTCCACTCTCCTAAACCCCCTAAAACACCTTCTCTGTCTGATATTATTTGTTATAAAATAGTTATTGACATACTGCTCACAAAAGCCATCATCTTTTTGTAACTAAGCACAAGAGCTTATTTGTATGCCAATATCATCAGCAGAGGAGGGAAAGGAGAAAAGGGGGACCAGTACCATTTAATCTGAAAAGGGGGACCAGTACCATTTAATCTGAAAAGGGGGACCAGTACCATTTAATCTGAGCTTTTCTTTGCAAGAATCTTTATTCAAAAAATAGTTCTTAGTTTTAATTTTCAATAGTAAGAATTTTTACACTTTTTCATTCATTTGAAAAGTCTTCAAGACTAAAAATAAATTAGCAATTAAAAAAAAAAATCAGTGATTTCACACAGCTCAAACAAGCCCATTCTTGATCTGGAATTTAATTGACAGTGTGAATCTAGAATAGCATGTAGGTATTCATTATCATTTGCCATGCACAGTGTGATCTGGAATGAGATGGCTCTGGTTTATGCTGGCAGTGAATAAGAAAATCGTTGAAAACAGATATGAGCACCCAGCTTATGAGAAGGGAATGGAGACTTGCAGAAATGGAAGAGAAAAAAAAAAAAAAAAAAAGAGGTTGTCACAAAATCTGAAGGGCCTGAGAGGGTGACCTTGTCAGTCATAGCTCTAAGGGAGTGCTCTGTCTGGTCAGGTTTATTTTAGAAGATTAACTTGCAGTGACATTGATTTTGAATCCTGAGAAGGTCAACAGCATTTGAAATATTTTAGCAAACATTTTCTGAGTAACAAAACCCAGGACATTCCCAGCTAGAATCCATTATAAGTTTTGCTTGCCCCTTTATAGAGGGTAATTCAACTATAAAGGAGTTGGAGATGAATGAGTGGCAATGCTTTGGTTTGATGCTGCAGTACACACAACAAGCAAATTGTATAATTCCTGAGTGGTTCCTTCAGGATTTTGGTCCCCCAGGATGTCACATTGTATACTTACCTACAATAGTCAGAAAGAACTTTAAAAATCCCTATACAATCTCACCCATAGTATGTACTTTTACCATCACCACATATGGTCAGTGAGATTTTAATCAGATGAGTAAGAAATGACTCATTATGCGCTAGAGTGACAGCATCAAGCCTAATTATTTTCTTCGTTCACATAGGCAGTGCAAGGGAAAATTAATTGCAGGGCTGGCTGTAGTCATAGCTGAAAATGAGGGACAGAAGCACTGGACAGTGGCACAGTCTCTTGTTGCATTTCATTTTGGGGCTAAGGAGTTGAAGTCTCTCTGCCTTGTGTTTTCAGCAAATTACAGCACGATACATTGTGCTTGCAGGTGCCCAGATAGAAAACAAGGCAGACTCCTTACGTGAAATAAAAGGTAGCATATTTCAGAGCGTTTCTAAACCCATCTCTCTTCTATTGCATAGAGCAATACTGATGACAGGCAAAGAGGAGGACTAAACTCTAGATATATGCTAAAGAATACTGGTCCCATGTAAATGGCAGGCAGTTCTGCTCTCGCTGGCTGAATCTTTCTCCTTTCCCACCTGCCACTGCAGTCTGAGATGTTAAACAGTTTACCAGACTATATCGAGACATAAAAGACAAACCTTAATCTTTCCTTCGGAAATTGCTCTATTGATAGCCACAGCTATAGACACACGACCCCTCTGATCAGAATATAAGATTCTAGCTTGAGAGCCAACAACCTGGAAAATAAAAATGCCAGAGCAGTGAGTTCTCTGTGCAACTGGCTTATCTTCAGGTCCCAGATAAATGGAGTCACAGGATCGACCCCTTTCTGCAGGAGAAAGTGTAGATTATTTCTTCACCAACATCCAGCTTCCAGAAAAAGAAGAAAAAAAAAAAAGATATTAAAGTCCCTTTTTGAACTGAGTTTTATCTCCATTCCCACAATCAGTGAGATGTATTTCTGCATTCAGCTGCTACTGTCCGATATATCCCACTTTTTAAATGAACCTGATTGCTAGGGTATAATCCTCCTATCAACAAATCCCTTATCAACACAGAGAAGCAGAGATTTAGAACTGGCAATGATGGGGTGAAAGGGAAGAGAAATACAGAGACAAAAATGGAAAAGAACATCTGTCCTGCACAGCTATGCTCCTTCTCAGCTTTTACCCCACAAACCAGTCTGGTTTCCAGATGAGGACAGCACATGTGAGCCCTGCAGCATTACCAGAGCTTCACAGTGAGAGCCTGCCCAAAAAGAAAAACAAAGGATGCCTCACTGGCATGCTGCTTCCCACAGGATGGCAGTTCTTTGGCTTTATCACCTGTTTTGAAAAGGGCACTGAGAACTGAAGGCATGAATAGGTTGGGCCAAAGCAATACCAAGAAGGATGTTTTGAATAGTGCTCTGAAAGAAAAATAGTTACGGATGAGGTGGAGGGTGAATTGTTATCTTGTTTCACTCCTGATATACAACTAGATATCACAGGATTATCTGAACATTCTAGATGAGGAAGTCAAGGGAAAGTACTGCTTCACCTCACCTCAAAACCCTGCTGTGGAGAGGTGTTTATGTTCTCAGCCCTGAGAGTTACAACCAGTGTTTTCTCTCACACCCATTACTGCTTTTCACTGTAGCACCAAAAACACTGCACTCTGTACCAGGAGCAGGCACACACGCTGCAGGAGGTTGTGCACTTACCAAGCTGTGCCTGCCAGCTTCCCGAATCCAGCGGATGTTGTCATGGTACTGCTGCTTCACAGATGTGCTCACTTGCAAGGGAAAGCAAGAAAGAAAAGAGGTTTTGAAAAATGAAAGCAATACGCTCCAAATTTAATTGAATTCATCTGACAGCACTAGGAAATCAAATTCTACCCTCAGATGCAAGCACGCATATAGGAAATGCTATATAGAATCCTCTGTGCAGCTGATACAGTAACTGGTGCCGTGTATTTAGGGGAAGGCATGAGATGTGATCTGCCATTGGAATGTGCTGCCCAGGGAGCTGGTGGAGTCACCGCCCCTGGAAGTGTTCAAAAAAGGATTGGAGGTGGCACTTGAAGCCAGTCATGAGGTGCTGGGTGATAGGTTGGACTTGATGATCTCTGAGGTCTTTTCCAACCTTGTTGATTCTGTGATTCTATTTCACCCAGAAGACTGCTGGAACAGTAACTCCCGTTTGGATCTCTAGCAAACCAAATTAAACCTGGAAACACAGGTTTCATGTGCTGTTCATTTTTGGTCACCTGGCTTGCTGCCTGCTAAATGCCCAATCCCTTTCTGAGCCTTTGCTGAAGTAGTAGCTTTAGCGGGCTCCACGGCATTGGGTACCACAATCCAGCCTTGCATCATGTAGTAAATAACTCCTCTGAGTCAGCAGAAACTCTCAGAAGTGGCTGGCAGTACATACTTGAGGATAAGTTACCCCAATGCTGGGATATAGATTTATTGCACAGCAGTAGCTCTGTTCTAAATGGCCCACGTGAATGGTTTTATCCCAAGATAAAACCAAGGGCTCTTATCCTACCAGCTGAGGTATGTTGCACAGAAAACAACTAGCATGAAGTAGCTATTGTGTAAATCCACCCTACGCCTTGTATTTAGACATATGTTGTTATATAAGAAGAGAATTCTGTATAGTCATTTTTTCGTTCTCCATCTTCTCCTCTCATTTTTATTTGTGCCATTCCATTTCAATCAGCCAAATCAAAGAGAAGTAAGAAGTAGAAAGATTTGAAATGGAGGCAGATGGGGCACATATCAGTCAGACATGATCATCTAGTTAAACCCCTTTGCCATAGGCATGTACACCTCCTATTAAACTAAGTTGGTCAAGGCTCCATCCAGCCTTTGAACACTTCCAGGGCTGGAGCCTCCACAGATTCTCTGGACAGTCTGTTCCAGTGCCTCACCACCCTCATGGTGAAGAATTTGTTCCTAATGTCTAATATAAATCCATCTTCATGCAGTGTGAAGAAGCTCATCCTATTGTTACATGCCTCTGTAAAAAGTCCCTCTCCAGTTGTCCTATAGGGCTTCTTCAAATGCTGGAAGGCTGCTAGGTCTCCCCAGGGCCTTCTCTTCTCCAGGCTGAACAACCCCAACTCTCTCAGCCTGTCTTCAGAAGAGAGCTCCAGTCCTCTGATAATATTCATGACCCACTCTGGACCCACTCTAACAGTTCTATGTCCTTCTTCTGTAGTGGGCTTCTGAGCTGGACACAGAACTCCAGGTGGGGTCTCACAAGTGTGGAGCAGAGGGGAAGAATCACTTCCCTCGACCTGCTGGTCACTCTTCTTTTGATGCAGTCCAGGATACAGTTGGCTTTCTGGGCTGCAAGTGCACATTGTCAGCTCACACTGAGCTTCTCATCAGCTGCCACTCCAAAGATAAAAATATGATGCTCTCTTCCCCATAAAATATGCTTTGGATTTTTGATCCATTTCCTTCTGATCCCTTCCTTGATTCTGAGAAGCACAAAGCTTTGCCCTCTGGGAACAGAAGAGCTGAGGACTTCAGTGATAGGGGACAGTGACACTGAAGTCTTTGAGTACACTCTCCTGCTACTGTAAAAACAGATAAGGAAAGGGAAAGGAGTAGGGCTTTCCACTGCAACCTGGGAGATCAGGATTCATGTTTGCTGGCACAAAATTAGCTTTGTCTCAGTTCTCTTTCATAACCAAGGGATAACAGTATAAGCCCACTTTCAGGGATATGGAAGAGTGAAAGACAATGTAATTCCTGAGTACTAGAACAGCACACCAAGCCATACAGATATTCCAGCTCGGTTCCACCAGTGAATAGAGACAGCTGCCAATTTATTAAGAAATTACAAAAAAGGGAAGAACTCAAAACTGTAATCACAAATAAATGACACTGGATGGAGCACCACACCCATGAAACCTGGATGTTCTACCACTGATCTTAAAAACCTCCCTAAATTCACATGCCTCATTCACCTGTGGGACAGGGACAAAGCAATTTCATTCCTTTAATAAATTCTCAGAGACCTGTTGATGAAAGATACTGCTTGCCTTCAAGTTTTTTAGGTGACAAAGTGTGGGACAATCTGTATCAAATGCAATTAAAAGCTCTTAGCCAAAACTGCAACAATAGCTTTAGGATGGTGTTTTTACATGTTACTTACTGGTTGCACTCCTTACAGGACTTTGGAGAACAGCAAGATTTTCTGCCCACACAGAACAGGCCAGAGGCTGCTTGCTTTGGTTTCAGCCAAAACCATGTATTTCACAACTTTGCTTCCTTTCCTCCCCAAGAGCACTGCCAGTGATGGAGTATGGGATGGTGGTCTTACCTCCCTGACGTATCGAGTCTTCCAGCACAGACATGGCAATCGAGTCAGTGGTAGCAAGATCCTGTGGGTCACCTGAGGTACAAACCCAGCGGAATGGCCCAAATCCCAGGGAAAAAATGTCTCTGGGAAGAGAAAATGTTTCATTAAGAGATAGTTGAAATTCTTTCCTTATTTATCCTGGCTGCTAGCAGTGCTTTTCTTTCATTAGCCAGAGACAGAAGAATTTGAAACATTTTCAATGAACTAATCTAAACAGAAGCATCAAGGACCATTAATTGAGAAATTAAAGAGTGTTGTTTCATGAACCCATCAAGTGGTATATAAAAATACAATCAAGCCCTAATTTTGACTGGGGCACTTTAGTCAAACAAGTGCATCATCAGATGAATTGCTCTTTTGCTTTTGTTTCATCACATATACTCTCCCTGCTGCCTGATCTTTTTGTCCTTAACCCAGGCTAACTCTGAGTGCATCTACACTATCAGACAAGTGATTATGAACAAGTGCCTCAGTTCCGACTTATTTGCAGTCCACATTGTTTACACACTACAGTAAGACACACTGCAGTTGAGATCCAGAAGATTTATCTAATCTGGTTGGTGGTTTACTCTATATTCAAGCTCTTATTCACATGGTATATGCAAGTTATGCATGAGTCAGAGGCAAAAGGTGTCGTAAACTCAGTCCCTCAAAAGATCTCCCAAGCTCATCTTTTTCTACAGATAGTATGCACAGCCTGGATGACACAGGCAGAAAATTGTCCTATTTCAGATGTGCTCTTAAATTCAATGTAGACATAGGCTTTGATGATTTGGAATTGAGCTCTACTGCTCTGAAGAGACAAGCTCTTCGCTTCCAGCACTCAGAAGTGAAGCTGCATATAGTTACAGTTTGAAGCTGTGACTTGGCTATGCTCTTGCATAGAGCTGCTTAAGGAAAATAGGAGCAACAAAAGAAAATGCAGCTATTTGTGTAAAAGACTGAAGAGTTTTTATTTGGGATTGTTTTAGCCTACTGTTCACCCTTTTGGTGCCTTCTTTCATAAGACCTTTCAATTCTGAAAACGATAAAGCTTTACAACAAATTATCAAGACATGCCATGCCTTTCAGAACAAAATATTAGCAAAACCTCTGCTGTCAGACATTACTTATGTGAATCATAAAACATGATCCTCCAAGTCTAGCTCTTCTTTTTCCTGTACACAGGAAAATGAAGGAAATAACTCAAGGGAAGCCAACAGAAAACATATGCATGATGCTTACAGCCAGCAGATCTTCCTAAATCACGCTGAGTGTTATTCCAGGATGAAGAAAAATACGACTAACTCCAGCATAACAGTTCTGAGATCAATTTTCCTATACCTACTGTTGACTTTTTCCCATCTTTTATAGTACACTGCAAGATTTGCCCTAAGTGAAAACTCTGTAATACTCCCCCTAAAAAGAGGGAATCACAAGGCATTTGAGTGCTTTATTCCAAATTCCTCAACATACCCCATGATGTGCTGAACGTAGGAGGGATATCGAAATTCTGTTTTATTGGCTCCTTTTTTCTCAACATTAGCACCTATAAAAGAATTTTAATAGTCAGTGACTTGAGGAAAATCTATAAAACATAAAACCAGACTGCACCTGGGTTGCCATAAAGGTTCTACCTCAGCCACAGAGGTCTCAGAGAAAGACAGAGAGACTCAAGAGTTAGCATAACACAGCAGCCAACCCTATCCTACCAAAATATACAGCTAGAAGGATGCATGCAGTATTGTTCTTGTTATCACCTAACAACTGCAGGAGCTACTTACCAGCTCTTTGAGCTTCCAAGAGAAATGCATTGCCATAATCCCAAAAAAACATGCCCTTATCAGCTAGTCTGTTAATAGCAGCCACTTGTCTCTTCAAACTGAAATAAAGAAGGAAAGATTTATTCTTGAAATTGATAAAATATCAAAAATAATAATATCATGAACTCACTAAAGGCATGGGAATAGGTGAAGACAGAACTAAAAGACCCCAGAGAAATTCAAACTTAAATCTGCAAGATAGCAATTGAGATTTTTTTCAGTCTCTGTAGTACCTGTTATCCCCAAATCTTGGAGAGATTTACAATCATTAAGGGAACTTCACTAATTAGCAGATAGAGGTCATGAAATGCAGCCAGCTCTTAGGGTGGAAAGTAATAAAAAAAGAGCCTACACAAAACTGCAAACCAGTTTCTAAAGTTCACAGAGACAGCAAGTAGGGACAGAAAAATGGAAAATGGCTAAATATCACTGTCCTGATCTCTTGGTCAAAAGAGCCCTGTTTTCCCTGTTCCCAGTGGTGGACCATACTCCAGGACTGCTTTTTCTGATACCATTTCCACTTAATACCATCTAGTTCCAAACTCAATGCATAGTTGCACATGGAGTTGAACACGTGTAAGTGTAACCTCTTGGACCTCCAGAGAGGTTAATCAATGTCTAACAAATAAAATTGGAATTTTTTTTAGGTCTTACCTAGCCTATTAGAAATTTGTTCCTTCCAGAAATATACCTGTTACCTTTGTCTTAGAGCAGTATGATACAGAATTAGGAAACTGTAAAGAAAGGTCCTTGTAGGACCCTCATCAAAAGTCAAACAGATCATGTGTCCGTATTTTACCTTTTACTGGAAAAAAGTCTCCAGCAGGAATGTTCAAGGTGAGAAAAAGCAGAGTAGTAGTAGAAAGTCTCAAAAGTACCCACTGAGAACAACTGTACAACTTGTTGCCTTTGTTCCACAGATCTTTATTTATATATAAATTATGCCAAATTGCTCCCTTTATCATATTCAAATCCAATTTCATTTGCAAACTTGTAAAAGAGGACTAGGTCCCTGAGATCAAGATGCTAAACAGAGCTTAGTTACAGCAGTAACAAACTAGGAGGAGTGATTGAGGGAGATTGTTCCCTCTTTATATTCTTCCTAAAAATGCTTCACCGGTCACAGCTGGAAGCATGATAAGCTCGACGGCCTTTCTGTCTTACCTGTTGGGTTCTTATGCTGTGTTCAGTGAACTTAAATCAGCTGGTGGACTAAGTGGAATTGTACTTACTGTTCCAGATTTTAAAGACCTAATGTAATTAAGGAACTTGCAGAAGTGCAATAAATCATTAGTGTTCATACTTCTGATCTCATACACTAGAGACTATTACTGTTAAGCGATGTATGGCAGATTCTGAGCGATAGCTATCCAAGGACAAAGTTGAGAGTTATTAGCATTGTGACTACTCCAGATTTCCACTGAAATATCAAAGAACAGAAACTTCTTGCAAGAAAGATCACTTGCAGAGCACCTAAACTTACAGGTTAAAAATATGTATCCCCAAAACATTTACCTCTCTTGTACCAGAGTCCGAAATTTCCCTGGATTGGTGGAAAGGAGTTGCTTTGCTTCCTCAAAGCCAAGCTGTACTGGATAGTATCCCCCACTGAATGGGTTATGACATGAAGTTTGGTCAGATCCCAGATCAACTAGCAGCTCTCCTGTTGTGTCCAACTCATGTACTAGCCTCTCCCTGGGGAAAACAGGAGTGGAACGTTTGAACAGAGGCTGTCATTTCACGTTCTAGTTCCTCTTTCAGGTGACCTTCATTCATCTCAAGAAGCTGCTTTATGAAGGTATGCCCTTGGCAGGTTAACCTTTGTTTTAGCAGTCAGGAGTTAGGAGATGGTGATGAAGATTTAAGTGCAACTTTTGTACTTCACATTTATCAGTGCAGGAACATCGATAGATGAGTCAGTTACCAGCATGAGGTACTAGTCTAATTAGTCAGTCTCAGCTCTTGACATATGGTGTGACAGCAAGATTTACCACTGGATAAAGCCTCAAGAGTGCTGGAATTTCTATCCATACAGTGCTAGAATTTCTGTCCATCATCTAATTGTTTTAATTCAATCAATACTTCAATACTTCTATTCTTCACTGAAGTCAAAGATACTTTCTTGATATCCAGTTAGTGAAAGGTATAGAAGGTACAGAATTGTTTTTGTTCCAAGGAATATTCTCAGGGATTTCTTTCCCCAAGAAATGCATTGTTTCATAGGGAAAGGACAAGGTGCATGGGAACATGAAAATGAAGACTTCTCATTTGACAATATAGTTTTTATCTAGAACTCAGTATTAAGTTTAATGCCTCTTCTTTTCCAAGTTTAGGAACTAATTCCAGGTTGACTAGCAAGCAAGAGCATTAATATATCCATTATCCATATATACTACTTACCATAGATCTACCACATTCCCATGGTAACCCAAACTAAGGGCAATTTTATTCTTTCTTGCATCTCTAGAATAGATTAAAAAGATTGGTTGATGAAAATGAACCTCATGTAATTACATCTTACAATGTACAAATCACATGGAGTGGAATGCAGCAAAAAAGTCTCTCTGTGGTTTCCAACACTCATCTAGGCAATAGATCTTTCAACCTTTATGTAGTTGTTAATCACCAATTCCAAAACACTTCAGTGATGCTTCAAGTGTAACATTAATTCTAATTGCTCTCTACATATTCATGAAACTGAGTGAAGACACATTTAACATATATAAATTATATGAGGCATTGGTAGTCACTAATGACAGCTGCTGTTTAGAAGGATGGATTCACATTCAAAAACAGACTTGGAATGAGAAGACCCCTTCTACATGCATACTAAAAATGGCACAGTGCAGAAAGATGCAAAGTGAGGATTAGGAAGCAGGAATTATGTTACAAACCATACCTAAGGCGAGCAATGCAGTGGTCCAGGTTGTTAGAGATTTCCATCAGCCATCCCTGCTTGTGACGTTTCAAAAGTGCTGCTTCATCAACCTAAGAGAAATAACAGAGATCTTAAAACTTTCAGTTTTTCAATTAGCCTGAAAGAAAGAGTAGCAAATACATGCTGGATATAGCCCTTGGACACATTATTTCCCAAAACACTTTAGAAAACAGGAATAGTTAAAATTGTACAAGAGGTAATATTTTTCCCCACCAATTTTATGTATTCTTATTGTTTCTTTTTATGATTATATTGAAAAAACTTGAAAGCCAAAATATCTCCAATTTCTATTTAAAAACTGAGTATTTTCTGTGAAAATAAATTTTCTGTTTAACTGAGGAAACATTTTCTTACACATTGCTGCCAGACCGCCCAGGTTGAAGAAATTATTTGCTGAGCTAAACTGACTCTCACTTTTGTTCTTTGACTGTTGGTTGAAAATCTCAACCAAATATGGAAAAGAAAAGAGGAAAGGATTTTCTTGTCCCAGCTGGCTAATGCCTCTGAAAAGTGGAATGGATCAAAACAAAACTATGTCTTTAATTCCCTCTTGTTTGAACTTTGAAGCTCTAAACAAGCTCAATCCCCAGTCTGTACTCCTTTCTGGGTTCAGCTTCTGTGTGTGTCAGTGTGCACATGCATAAGAGACAGCTGGATAAAAATAGAAATGGATGGACAAACCATGGAGGTTTTGGCACAGGTTCCACATTGATGGTTCAATGTACAAACTTGCACATCATTAATGCTTTGATAATGAGCTATCCATGGCATAAAACAAGAGGTAATAGCAATTCAAGCAAATTTTCTGTGGGAGCAATGGATTTAAATACCCACAGTGATGTGTGTGCAAAAGAACACAAGACCTGAGAATCTTCTAATATTTCCTTAAAGCATTTTTACTTCTCTGTAATTTGTCCTAATCATTTTCATTCCATTGTTTAGGATCATAGAATTGTAAAATCATCAAGGTTGAATTTCTCATTACAAAGTATTTATATGTAAATAAAAAGTCCTTTATTCAGGACTTGCTTGAACATCAGGAAATATTTTATTTCCTAATTACTTTTAGCATGAGAAACCTTCCATTGTTTCCCACATCAGCAGTAAAGACTACCTATCTAAAACACCAGATTATGATAATTCCAGTGTCACTGCCAATGGAATTATTGAATCAAGTCAGGTACTGTGGGGGACAGCTTCTTTGGAAGCAATTTAAATCAGCACAAGAGGAAAGATATTAAATGGTCTCTATGAGTTGCAGAAATTGGGTTCATTTAAAGCTCAGCATAACACAAATCAGATCTATTTAATGTCCTACATATTTTACTTCAGCCCTCTGACACTGTTCCATAGACTTGCTAGCATGCTTAAGAAAACTTCCTTTGAACCACACTTTCAAAAATATGCTCATTTTGATCAGCAACCTCAGAAGTTTAAAAAAATTGTACAAACATGATCAGCTAATGTCACCTCCAGTGTAACCCTAGAGAGCTTAGTGCAGCTCAGAGGAGACAGTCTGGCCCTCCACACAATTGTTTCATAAAATTACAATCTGCTTCATGTCAAAAAGAAGAGGTAAAAGACTTGCAACCATTAATCCCTTCTCTCTGAGCTTCATAAGCCTTGGCTGACAAAATGACAACTCTTGCACAATTCATCAATATAATTTGCATAAATAGTTCCCTAAATAAATAATATGTACATATATATAGCCATGCAGATGTGCTCCTGAGGCTCATTTCCGACAAGGATCATCTCACAGAAGATAAAAACCAGGCAATATGCAGTGTCCTGAACAAAATCATCTGCAGCCTTAGAGATGAAAAGGACAAAGGACTGCTGTGAAGAGCAGTCACTGGAATCTTTTCTTTGTATTCTAGCAGTTGAAAGATCATGATGATAGAAGTCTGAATAAATTTATGCAACCATAATTAACTTAATAATGAATTTAATACATTTATTTCATCTGCAGGGATCAATCTTCCTGTGCTAAAAAAACTCACTTTTGCACCATCATCATAAAACAGATTAAACCCTATTCTTCCATGAATAAGACCTGAGCTAGCCAGAGCAGATCAGTTTTACTGCATGTCACATGGACAGTCAGACCCATTATGTTTTGAACTTCAATTATAATTACTGTAGCTCAGATTGCAATATTCTTGCCCTTCCTCATTACAGCAAGCGACACGCCTGCAGCGGAGGCCTGACAGCTAATTCTTTCTGTTAAGTGGCATTGGCTGAGAAGGCTGAATTCTCACTCTAGTCAGCTCTGACTGGAATTTAGTTCTCAAAAATCTCTCTTCTTCTGGGGCAGTAGCAAGAGCCCATCACCTGCAGATACTCAGAAGAGCTCAATGCATTTTAATCAGTCCTATGTCTGCCATACAAAGAATGCTTCCCCAGTGTATTGAATTCAGAGGTAGTCACAAGGAAAGAAATCCGTGAAAACGTTTCTTTCTCAATGTCATTATATATATTCACTACCATTTTCACAGAATTTTAGAGTCACATTCTCTTTTAAAAATTGCTGCAGTGTTTCTCTAATCCATCCTTCTATCTCTTTTGTTAGAACAGAACCCTATGATATGCATAAGAGCTGATATATGCAGGTATTGGGAGAATCTCATGTTACTTTTTAATAGGAAAATGTATTTAACTTAAAACTTACAGGTATATATACACTTACCAAAATTATAATGTCAGTGTTTTGCACTATATATGACAGTTAAGGGTATCTGTGGATCCAGTGGATCCTATCATACATTATTCCGATTGCTTGGGCATTAGCAGTCTTTGAATCATAGATCATTATTAGATTCTCTTGGTTTATGGAAGGAAATAGCTGGGCTACCTTAACATATTTAGAACAGAGAAATATTACATCAGGATGAAAGACCCCACAAAGAATACATGCTGTGAGTGAGATTCTGGTAACAGGGAAAGTGGTAATACAGAACTTCTCCCCCATCAACATTTTCCCCTAGCAGACTGTCTACAAACTGGGACTCTCATAAGTGCTTATAATTAGCCTCACCAACTTCGTACTGAAGCCAACTTTAAAAATTTCCAGTTTTTCAAAATCTCACTGACTTCAAAGAACCACAACACCAAATACCTTCTTTAGTCCCAACCTTGCTGTGTGAATCACACCAACATTTTTAACAAGTGCTTTCCATTGCACCTGATAAGGGTGCCAGAGGCATAAAAGAATAACCACATTGTAACTAGCACCTTTTTAACAGATCATTGTTGTTGTTTTTTTGGGTTTTTGTGGTTTTTTTTTTTTTTTTTGGCATAAGAGTGTGCAGTTCCCATGGAAATAGCTTCTAGAAGTTATTCCTTTTACACATGAAATAAGGGTAACTCAAACACTGAACATGGCTCATCTCATTCTGTGTTATTTGTGAAGCAATCCTTAGAAGCTACAGTCTATACTTTTACAATCTGGTCCAGTGAGTGAACAAACTGAGCAGAATATCAGTGAAAAATGCTCAGTAAAGAAAAAGACAGATGTTAGAAAATATTTTATTGTTGTTTTTGTTGTTGTGGTTTTTTGGTTGGTTGGTTGGTTGGGGGTTTTCTTGGGATTTTTTTGGTGGTTTTGTTTGGTTTTGTTTTTTGAGTTTGGCTTGTTGGGTTACTTCAGGATCATTTCATGTCAGGAGAATGAGGGTTCCAATTTAGCAAATGAAAGAGAGAAGACAGAATGAAAGAAGCATTGCTCTCACCTCTGCAATGATCCCCACACACCCAGCAATGACTGCAGCCTTTGCTTGAGCCCCACTCATCCCTCCAAGGCCAGAAGTAACAAACACCTTTCCAGACAGGTCTTCTGCCTTCAAGTAGCGACGGCCTGCATTGAGCACTGTGAGCTGCACACAACACAACATAGCAATTAACAGGAGCTATTTTAACTTGAGTCCCTGAAATTTAAAGATCTTCTGTTCCTTTTGCAAACAGAGTTTGAAACTCTGGAGTCATTGGGACCATGAAACTGTTTTAATCTTTTAAGTAGAAAACATGTTACAAAGCGATGTTATGAAATTTTCTGTTCTGATTACGTTGACTTCTCTCACCATGAAATAGAATTAGTGGTTCCCAACATGTTGTTCTTGGGGTATAGAGGCTTGTTAAAGATGGCTGCAAAAGATAGCTAAAGAAAACAGCTAAGAAAACAAGCTAAGAAGTAGTTTTTATCTAACAGATTGGGTCAATTCACATTTCACTTATTGTAACCAGATGTGAGCTCAGATTGAGACCCTGACTGCAGATTCCTTCAGGTCGGTCTTATAGATAAGGTGCCACGGACTGAGTGCAAGAACATTGGTAATAAGAATTTCTTTGTGTCACAGCAATCCAATTCATGCCATTCACCAGCCACTGCAGGAGACACTTTTGTCCAAACAGTATTGACAAACAGACCTTTCTCCAGTTTCTTACCACAGTCCCATGGACTATTCCCTGAGGTCCAATGTAGCAGTAGCTCCCTGCAGTCATCTGGCCATACCTGTCAATAGCAACAAACAGAAAGACACCACACATTACTCAGGCTGGAATGAATTCTGTGTGTCTGCATATGTTTCCTGTACAAAAAAAAATTCTCTGTGCTTTAATTTGTTGTTAAAAGTCTGCTATTAAAAAATTCACAACCTAATGGAGTTTCTTCATTAGCAATGTGGCAACATGTTTTCTCAGGAGCATTTATCTCATTTGAATTAAAAAATGCATGGATCAAAAAAACTGACTGTGAATTTTTCTTGGCATTTATCATAATGGCTAGGAGATAAGGACACTCCTTTTTACCTTGTTGGCATCTTTATCCCATTGGATTTAAGTGCCACTCACATTTCTAAGTCTGTATGTAGTGACTTTTGAAGTTGTTAGCTCAAAATGGTTGTCCATTGTGGAATTCCCAGGAAAGTGGCAGTGGTATTCTGTACTCACATCCCTCAATTTCTTCTAGCTTCCTTATCTGTACATACCCAGCTCTCCAGTAGTTTTAAATTATGCTCTCCATGGTACTCAAAAGAATAACCCTGTGCTCATCAACTAGATCATCAGTAAAAATGTAGCTAAAAATCATTAAAATATTAAAATTCTAACTTCCTACTTCAAAGCTTTTTCTTAGTGTGAAGGAATGTTTTATAACTTGTGTTTTCTGTAGATTGTAAAACTACCATTGCAAAGTGGAAGTAGCCAATGCTATAAGCAGGTTATGATTAAAGTTTTAGGCTGTAATTCAGCCAAGTCCTACACACAAATTAATGCAAATTCCTAGCAGATCTCAATTATATCCTTTTATACGTGGCTGAGCATAACTCAGAGTCCTAAGTAATTATACTTCAGTGTGCACTAATGCTTTGCAGCATCAGAACAGTTATGCAGCGCAGTCGAAATCCATCTGCATTAGAAATTTTAACCAACCTGCTTGATCTCTGAATTACATTTTAGACAAGTATTTAATACATTTTCATAGAGAGGTATCTTCTTACATTGTTACTCCCAGAGCAAACATCTTCTCATATTCATCTCTGGTGGAATAGTTGGGAATAACCTAAGAAAACAATCCAAAGAAAACCCACATGAACAAATTAGAGATTTAAGCAGATTTTTAAACAGCTTTATATCTCTCAAACTGTGGTCACACACAGAAACCCAGGAGTAACTCAGGTGTTTTATTCCATGCATTCTAGTATTATAAAGAAAAGATGTCTGGTCTTTCTGGCAGTGTGAGTGTTATGTAAATTTTAAGGAAAGAGGTTGTCTAGTCACAGAATTAGCCTGCATGGAGATAGATATTGAGTGGCTCAAAAGACTGACAATGAACCAGTTTGTTCACTTGTCCAGCTTGCCTTACAAGTAAAGCCACCTAGACATCTAAGCACCTTATTAATAGTCATCTGTTTGCCTAATGAGGGTGTTTTAATTTTCCATACTAAGCCTAGCTGAAGTGTTTTGGTCAAGAACATGTACAGCTCAGGCTCAGTCAGAACAGCAGTCACCTAATGAGGTGAGGATCCAGACTGACACACTCGAGGTGAGAGCCGTGTACTGGAATAAATGCTACAGATTTTGGATGCTAATTCTCCTGCATGCATTTTTAAGTTCAGGTAGTATAAATAATATTTTAACTCAAAACATCCCCGAAAAATAAACATAAGAGGACAAAAAAGAGAAAACAAGATGCTAATACCTACCATGCCATTAGTAATGGTTAATCGAGGAGCGTAATGGTGGCTAGGAAAGAGTCCCAGAGGATGTCCACTGTACATTACTAGTGTTTGGTTGTCAGTCATCTCTGACAAATAGTGCATTACCAACCAGAACTGAAAGGAAAAACAAGGAAAGTGAGGGAATCTGTTTGCATTTTACATTTATGCTTCTTAGTGAAGCTGCTCAACTTTGAGTGTGAAGGCAGCTATAAAGATAATGAAGTATATTCACACATGGAATAACAGCCAGAGCTCTCAACACATTCTTGCTTTTAATAAAGTCAATTAAAAGGTCTCACTCAGCAAGAAACATAAATCATCAACTAGAAAAGGTCTGAATAAGTTCCAGGATAACTTCTCCAGTACTAAACCCCAGAAATCCTTCATTTTTAAAGCCATACTGAGGTTAGCCATGTGAATCTGGTACTTTTCTGGCAATTGTTCCAAAGCCAAACTGAATTTTTTTCCTGACAAAGGTGATTAAAATTCCATGGATTGTGTAGCTCCTAGCCTGAAATGGATAACTCAGCAACTTCTAGTGCTTGTCATCTTTTCAACAAATGGGTATTACAATGTGCAAGTAAAAAAAAAAAAAATTAAAAATCAGCTTTCAGTTTGGATTGTGAAGAAAGTCCTTGAGACACTCAGGAATACACAAAGAATCTCAAATTTGTCTGCATAACCAAGTTACTCTTGATATATTCCAAACAGTAAGCTTTGACCATCTACAGAGTGACTCACATCCATCATTGTCCATCATGAAGGCCATTATGTTCCATGGGACTTTTGGTATGTGACAGCTAGCTGAACTCTCAGCTCTTTAGCATGCTGGCAAAAACATAGTGATAAAACTAGAAGCTGTAAGCTAGATCTTTTTGCATTAAAAGGCACAACTAGTAAGGAGGAGGCAAAAAAATTTCCCTAGCTTAATGAACAGTTCTGTTGTCTGCAAGCTTGTGAAGTTAGCTCTGGACATTGTTCTGGTTTTTTAAATTATTCAGAAGAAAGCACACATCTGCATGAATGATACAAACCAAAGCAAACCATTTCACTAGGAATTTTGCAATGATAAATTTTCAGAAAAGCATGTTTTCAAGCCACAAACAGAACAAAATGTTCTCTCATAACCGACCCATTCATGTGATTGCTACTCTAAGTAAGCACAAACAAAAAGGTTTTGTTCACTCTGCTGTCAAACAACTGCAGGTCATAGCTCTGGCTTGGATGAGAAATAGAAGAAGAAGGAAAAAAAAAAAAAAGGGAATATTTCTGACTTTGGCAGCACTTCTACTTCACCTTGCAGCCCAGTTATCTGCCTAAGGGATGTCAGTTTAGTAAAGGCTACTATAAAAACTGCTGGCGTTGCTCACATCAGAAATCCTGTAAAACTCATGTAGTAAACAGGCATTAGTTAACTGGCATTTACTAATTACTACACATAATAAAGAAATGGTGTGCAGTGCCTTTCTTTTTAAAAGTCAGAACGCTTTTGCCTCTAAAGTGCTCCATTTAACTCCCATTTACCAGTTTACCATTTACCAGATTAGCAAACTGAAGCTTCAGTTTTCTTTTAGCCACAAATGAAACAAACAAACAAAAACAACCAACCAACCAAAACCCCACAAAACTAACAACAGTCAAACTAGAAAGAAACCCCAGGTCACTCAGTCCCATGCTGCAGTGAGGAATCCATTCCTCTTCCCCTAACTGGGAACTTCATTTACACATTAGTTTTGCTTGGATTTTTTAACAAGCCAGAGTCAAGTAAAGCCACAACAGGGTGCATATGTGATCCTTTATGACAGAAGCTAGAGAGTCAGAAATCAGTATCTTCCTAGCCTTCAAAGGTGATGTACTTTTCTACCTGTGCCTTTTACTGTTCTGCACTGCAAAACTCAATGCCACATCTCCATCTGTCTCCACTTTTGGCCTTGGGGCACATCTCAGTCTGCAGGAATGTGATTTTGGTGTTCACAGTACCACATTTGTGCCTATCCACAGACATTCAGGATGTTTTTTCATTAAATGTTTCTTCTGCCACCACTCATCTGTGGAGCATACAGATCCAGAGTGTTTTTTTCTTCAGAGAATAAATTGAGCACATACAAAACACATTTATACATGTTGCTGATGCCAAAGAACTCCTGAAAATGCTTTGTGGGTGCATTTTGCAGTACTTGGATTAAAGCAAGTCTGTTTATTGCCATTTTTTAATAGCAGAGAACTGAGATTCTACAACCACACCTTAAAAATCTCAGCTCTAAGTTTAGACTGGTTTTAACCCATCTGACATTATGCTCAGAAGATCAAGCATAATGTTGCTAGGCCTGACAGCAAAGTGCACTATGATCTGGCCAGATAGCAAGTAAATATTTACAGCTAATTAGATTTGCTTGGAAAAAGACTTAGGATCTCATCTTCTTAAATCAAATTCTTTCTTTTTTTTTTTATTCCACTACTTTTTGTGAAAAACATTGCAAAAGTACCAGAAACAAGCAAGCAAAAAAATACACCTTTGTTTTCTAGAATGCATTTTGACTCAAAAATAATCTGTGCAAAATACACAGGTACATACAAATGTATCATAGACAGAGAAAGAACAAGCTTGGTGTATTTATGCTATTATTTTTAGTATTTCTGTTGGGCTGCCTGTGCTCTCCTTACTAAATAAAGTTCTCCCTATCTATGCAATTCATAACTGAGTGTTCCTCTATCCAGACAGGATGTTTTGGAGTATTGAGGCAACAACTGCCAAGAATTATCACAAACTGCCTGAGCAGATTGTGTGTGGGGGAGGGTGAAACTGGTTTCATGAAACAAGTTGCAAAAGCAGCAATGTCCTACCTGTGCCCAGTTGCCGAAGACCTGTCCATTTCCTCCATAAGTGACAAGCTCCTGGGGAAACTGAAAAAGGCAATTTAACAGTAAGGTGGCAAGCACTTTGCTGAAATGCTTCACTGTATCTCTGAGCTATTATTTTAATCTTCGTAATAAAACTTTTTTTAGAGCTTGTTGCATCAACACTCTCTAGATTCTTGAAATCACAAAATACCAGTATAAAAAAATTATAATTTAAGAAAAACAAAAATTTAAATGCTCTTTCAAAATGAGGTATTTTTCATTGTTACAACGGTATTTTGGCTGGGGAATGCTACAGAGTGATTCCTTGATTGCAGTTTCTGTAACAGACATCCCAGCAAACTTCCTTAATGAGAGACTTGAGATTATTATAGTTTGGTTGCCACTGGCATTTACAGCTGCAAGAGTGTGACCAGCAGGGCATAGTTGCCTAGCTCCTGTCCTGCCATTTGCAAAAGGATGCATTATACTGGCTAGTATTTGTAAGGATGGACTTTGGTCCTATAATCTTCTATTAATCTGTCCTTGAGGAAGAGCTTCCATACAGGAAATATTAATTTTTCAACATGAATTGTAGAAGCAATGTACTAAGAGCTGAGCACTTCCCGTCTCACATATGTTGACCAAGCTCCTGTATAGAGTGGGAGTTGGAGTGAACTGGTTTTGTAGGAGTCCTCAGAGGTCTGGTTTAGGACCTGGACTCACTGTGTAGATTTAAGAACTGCACACAGCAGGAAATGAACAAACTTAACACAAAAGACCCCAAAATCCAGATACCAAAATATGACAAGAGAACTATAGAATCCCCCTTAGACCCTTGCAGGCTTAGCCTCAAAGAGGCATTCTAGCACTTCACTCCTTAAGGAGGCTGTGTGGGACTACTGAATTTGACTTGTTTAGCTAACACACAGCAGCCAGCTTTACACATACGGGGGCTGGCATGTACCTTGAGGCCCAGAGCCAACAAAATACTTATGAACAACTAAAACCATATTCAGTCTATGGAAGGAGGATCATCTGTACATGGAGTAATTTCACCTATATGCCTAAATCCACTAGGTTTTGTATGAGAGCACATACAGGAAATAACTTGCAGATCTGCTGCTGCTCTAGGAATTCAGCTTCCTTATTTTCACTGTACCTTACCTGAGCCACTGAGGGATCCAGGTTATTCATGATCATCAACATAATGGCAGCAGCTGATTTGGTCTTGCAAGGGTAGTCTCCTATAGGGTATGCTCTGAAAAAGGTAGTCACAAAATTTAAGACAGATACTCCAACTTCCCAAGGCATCCACAACAGCACATCCTACAGAAATATCCCTGTGTGCCGATACATTCCATTCAACTGCAGCCTTTTATTCAGGAAGGAAGAAAATCAAATTCAAGTGCAGATCTGAAATGACATATGTGCCTTAACAGGCAAACTAGGTTTTAACTCTTCTCAGAGCTAAGCAAAGAAAAAAAAATTGTATTCAACTTATCATTTGCTGAATGAGTTAATCACAACTGGTTATAAATACAGCAGCCAATTGCTCCCATTGCTTTTTAACTGGACTATTTTTGGGATGCTGGAACTGGCCTCTGTGGCACAGTTGTCAGGCCAAGTAGCTAAATCCTTCAATGTCAAGGAAAACATCATCAGTGGAAGCTGCCTCCAGGCTCATCAGACCTTGTTTTTTACAATCAAATCAAAATAAAGAGCATCCAGCTTGAATTTCAGTCCCAAAGAAGCTCTCAGAAACTAAACTAGTTAGGAGAAATATGGTCCTTTTTTGATTAATAAGATGCATTTAATCCAGAACATTGAGAGGGAAGGCATGGAAAACCCTCACAAAGGTATTCTGACTTTCCTAGCACTGATATGCTTTAATGCCAACTGCTGCAATCTTCTCACTGTTATCTTCTCCTCCACCATCTGTTTGTCATATCAAATTGCTCTGAAAATGCTAGTCCTATATTTATACTGTAGCTCTCCAGGGAAGGGACAGTTCCTTTCTGTGTTTGCATAAGAGTTGGTACACTCATGCCAAGGTCTCCAGGTTACGATACCAAAAGAAATCAAGAATTTTTCTCTGTCTCATTCTATAAACAACATCACCATTACAGATAACAGAAATTTCAGCATCACTTGACGTTATTTCTAAAAGGTCTTCCATTTACTGCATCTTCAGTGGCTGAACACTTGCTTTGTACAGAGAAAACAGTTACACTGAAAAGTTTAGGCTAAAGAAGTGCCAACTACAAAAAAGAAAATAGAATTGGACATCTGCTGATCAGCTCATAAGACAAGATCTGGAATGTATATCCTATAGATTTAGTGAATGGGCTTCTCTCTTGATCATATGCACTTTATTCTAGCTTTTTACAACAGGATACTAAAAGAAATGCCTTATAGTCATTGCCAAACCAGAAGGGAAAGCATTTGAGTTTTTCTACAATACTTTTACTGTTTTCTGCTTTGCTAAGATTGAGGTGATAACAGGATTTCTCTGGAATGATATCAATTCATCAGAAGGAATGTAACAGTGTGAGAGCTGAAATCCCCCTGCCACACCAACAATGACAAGGCTAGCTCAGTCTGGAAGCAAATGACAGCTGTATTTACAAGCAAAACTACAATCTATGACAAAATGCAATGAGTATGTACAAATATACACTATTCACAACAGTTACAAATATGTACAATCAACAGAAAAACACAACCAAGCCCCCTTGGCCTGCCCCTCCATTGAGGGAGTGTGCTTCTTCCCCAAGGAGCCTTTCCCCAAGGGGTTTCCCCCCACCCCAGCCAAAAGGAATCCCCCCAGAGTCCCCTGGCAGAAGGCAGAGAGTCAAGAAGCAGAGAAGCTGTTAGACTTAGTTTGTCAAGGTCAGCATGTTATCTTCAGCCAGAAAAGAAGAAGCAGGTAGACAGAAGCTGAGCAAGCTGAGACTGCCCAACTCCCCAGTCTTATTTTGAGTAGAGATTCTTAAACATTTCTATCTCTGCAATGGAAGTGTTTAGAATAATCATTATTTTGCTTTCTTGCACCCAATAGTGAGTTATTTACATTCTTTCACTATCTCTGCTTGAACTTTGTGAAGAAAAATTAAAAAGACAGTCTTAAAACCATCACAAGGAGCTATTTCTACATGATATTGCTTAGAACAGAAGGAACTCAAAGTTCAGATATCATCTGAGCATGGATTTTGAAAGGAACAGAATCAATTTGGACTGTGCTTCCTAGGACATAGAGGACAAAAAAGCCAAACAAACCAACAAAAAACCAAACACTGTCAGACTAAAGAGAACAAAATTCATTTTCTTAATCTGGAACTGTAAAAGTGCCTAAGGGGAAAGTGTCCTCATTTGTAGTTTGGAGCCAGGGTCCTCTGAAGTTGAGCTCTGCAATATCTTTCAGATAGTCTTCCAGCTGTCTTCCCCTTAGCTAAATTCCACAAAAGCTGGCTCCAGACTAGCATGGACAGCACAGAATGAGTGTCTGTGGAAATCAGAGCACTTTCTAGTTGCTTGCTTTATTCATATTTCTGTGTAGACATTAACCAGGCCTCTGCTGGATGCAAAAGAGGAATCAGTCTGAAAATAGTGGCCAGCCTCTGGCAACCCTCTCTAAAACCATTCTGTTTCACAGACATTAGCCCCATCAGCCCTAGAATGAAGTGATGCTCCAAGAACAACAGGCATATTAAAACCCCAGGGTTATATGCAGATTCCAGTGATGGAAAAATATACTGCCTTTCCTTTAAGCTCACAAAGCCTTCTCTATGAGGCTGAGGATCAACCAGATACTCATAGCAGTTTCTAAGCCATTGACTCATCTGATCTTACATCTTGCTTCAGCTGAGACTTGACTTGCAGCAGTTCAGGGCTGTAATTTCAAGCTTTCTGTCTAGGTTGCCATCAGAGGTCTCTGAATAATGACTGGCTCCTGGAAACTAAGAACCTACCATGGGTCAGAGCATTTAGGATATCTCCATGGTAAAGCTGGCATTACCAAGCACACAACTTCGCTCATTCCTTTCCCTGTGTTCAGTGGTGCTGAGCTTTCCATCATCAAGACTGCTTTGGTCCTGCCACAGACTATCTAGAAGAGCTCACAATGTCTCCCTGATAGTCCCAAGTGATTCTCATGAGGACAGAGCACAGGATGAAAGTTGAAGATGAAGCATCACTGTTATGCAGCTTTAAAGAAGAGCATCCCAAAACATGCAGCATCATTCACTGGAAATGAAACCATTGCTGTCTAATGACAAACAGATCACCCACTTTATTCAGATGATGCACTTCATTGATGTGTAATAACACAAGTTCTACAAGAGGTTAATTAGGACACAGCAATGCCACTATTTAAAGGTCAGTTCCACAGGTGAAAGCTAGTAAGCAAATAGCAGTCAAATGCAATGGTGAACTACACATTCCTTACCTCATCTCAATATCTGGGCAGAATCTGTACATATAAATATGGCCATACAGCCTGAGCTCTTCAGCAAATTCTGGTGCCAGCTTCTTTTGTATTTCAGGAGGGAAATAACGCAAGGCATTGCACAAAGCCAGCTGCCAAAAAACCCCAAGAGAAATAAAAGAGAAATGGAGGTAAATGAGTGGCCCTGAACTTTAATCAGATTCAGCTGGAAGCCTACCTAACCTATCACAAGGATGAAACAATTTAAAAAGCCAAGCTCACACCAGGGGACATCTATTCTTGCTTTCATTTGGAAGTGTTTCCACCTGCTATACACAAGTCACCCTCCCCTTTCCACCCCCAAAAATCTGCATGAAGAGACCTTGGATATGTTTTAAGACATTAATTCCTTCTTGCAATGCTAGAGGGCACTGACTACCAAGGAAAACACTGTACAGAAATCCTTAAGCTGAGACCTTGAACTCTAGAGATGCTGACAACTCTACTGTACTTTCCATTCAAAAAAGAGATCCTAGCCCTGAGTTATGTATGTGACATACTTCCAGATGAATATATCCTTGGGATAAGTTTTATTAAAGATTCAGCACATTTAGCATCCTAATGTATTGCAGAGGGTGGTGGTTTACATTTCATTGATGCTACATGTATCACTTCCAAATTAACCAAAGTGATTACCAGGCACCAAATTAAATTCTGCAGAAGATACTACGTGGCTTATAGTCTCTATTGCCTTCAAAGACATTACCCATGATTTGCAAAGTACAGTATGTCCTTTTGGATGAAAGAAACCATAAATAAATCACTATCTTTAGTAACAGTAACAGCCTGTTAAGTCATGTCTCTGTATTCCATGCTCGGTCTGATTAAAACCATAATGAGAATAAAGGTTTTGTAGTCTTTAAAAAGCCAATTTCGTGCAAAGATGCTAAAAGTTCCATGAAAAATGACAACACTCTCCAAGTGACTTTTACTTGAAGAGATTCACAAGTCATATGGAATTTCACATCTTCATTAGGCTGATTTTTAATAGCTGTGGAAAGGACAAAAAGGGATCAAGCTTGCTTCCAAATCTGATAACAGTTTAGGAAGCAGCCAGCAAAGCCTGGTTTTGGAGAGGGCCAAGTATAGCAAGGATACCCAATGTTACACCTGCTACTGGCACCTCAAAGAGATATGGAAGTAAGTATCTTCTGCAGAAATTGAAGGTGTGGACTACAGTGCAGGTATCTAGAACAAAGCTAGAACTATCCATTCTGGTAAGAAGTCCTGAGACAAACCTCATCACTCAACATGGCTGTGGTCTGGCTCTGGTGCTCCCCAACCCCTTCACCTGAGCACGTTGGTCTCACATGCACTCAAATCACACTGAAAGAACACCATCTCTAAATCTAAAAATGCCCCCTACTGAGTGGTTCTTCTTGGCATATTTGCTACTGAACAGACATACAGGTCAGACCCTTTCAGATCAGTGAAGCTACACTGATTTAGGCTAGCTGAGGATCAGTCCAGTAAAACCCTGTAAATTAGATTTGCTATTCCATACAGAGAATTACAAGGAGTAAAACCTATCTACATGATGAACAGTTTCCATCTTCAAATACCACCTTATTCTTCTCCAGTTATTTTTCAAGGGCATGTAATTAATAAACACAAAAATGCTGACTATATCCATGCCATGATTTTCAAAGTCAGTCTGAGACATGCAACCACTACAGTGGGTTAGAGACCTAAGAAATTTCTCAGGAATAAAGTTGCCTAAGTCCCTTGCAACAACAAAATCAAGAGGAAAACATTGCCAAATTTGGTATTTTGGTTGCATATGAGAACTACAGAGAACTTCCAGTTGAGCAAGGATCATCCAGTCTTTGATCAATACATTATCTGTATTACAATGAAAGTTATGGACAAATATTTCTTTTTGCTCTAAAAATACCAGTAAGAAAAATCTGATTGGATTTTCAAGTAAATTCACTTAGGTTAAGCCTTATCCTATTGATGTTACATATCAGAAGCCTGAATTTTGATGATGCAAACATTAATGAAACATGAACTCGGATGTTGCATGAAGGGTGGGAAGGGCACCTTGGATGCACAGACAATAGAGACCTGATCTTATGAAAGAGGACTAAGACTGTGTCCTATTTAGCTTAACTGAACAAAGGTGACATTTGATTGCTGTCTCACTGCAGGACAAATGTCAAAGCAGGAAGGAGCTTCATGGAAATGCTGGAAGAGGAACAAATAGGTGTGAATTAAGCATAAAAAAAATGTTGTCTAGAATGAATTTATAAGAATTCAAATATAAGAGATTCTGAAACAGTCTATTAATAGGAGATACAGAGAACTTAAAATTGCTTGGATGGAGCCTGAATGTTTTACAAAAGGGCAATTGTCATGTGTATCAGGAATAAGTTTTCATATTTATAATTGAGCCATAAACTGAAGGCTATTGCATTTACTTAAAGCACCAAATAAAACATTCTCACCTTTAAGAAGGATTAATTTACTTATATCTGACACAATGCATTCTGAATATTAGACATTGTGCATTCATTATGTAGGTATTCTTCCTGTTCATAACTTCCACTCACAGAATCTTAAGCTGCATGTGCTCAGCACCTCCAAAAAATGAAGTTCAGAGCTCATTAGTGTCTTTAAAAAATAATCAATTGCCTGATAGATTGTTTTAAAAAATGTGCTCTCAGTTACTGCGTACTGATTCAGTTCAGCTGAGTGTAATGCAAACACTGCATAAAAGGTCTTCCTCTTAGATCTCCCAGCTAGATCTAACACTTGATTATTGTGTTAAATTTCTAATCCCTATTAGGTGTCTTTTTTTTTAATTTATTTACTGGTATTTATAGAGTAAAACATGATCCTGCTGCTATTTAATCAAGATTCAAATCTCTCGTTGTCAGCAAAATGTAGTTGAAAGAACCCATAAAATCCTGTTCCAATTGATCAGCTGTAAAATCTTTGTTGGGGGCTTCTCTTGAGAAATCAGGTCCACCAGCCTCTGTTAATTGGTGCTTTTTGAAGAGCCAATGCCTCTTCAGAAGGGATGTCACTCATTTCCATTTTCTAACAAAATCAAGACTTTCAATTCAAGAGACACTCGAGGACTAAGGTTTGCAGTCTCTCTGTTTACTGAAGGTAAAGGAAACGTGAGGAGAGGAAGTGACTGGCTTTGACTCTACAACAGTTTTGTTCTTAGTTCTGTTCCTCTTCCAGTGGAGATGTTGCTTGTTCCCTTACTCATCTTCGAGCCAAGTCATGTTGCAGTATTCCTGCCACCCCATTATGATCACCTATTACCTGTCATCTTCTCCTTGATAATATCCAGGCTCAGAATCTTTGGTGGCACTATTCTCTAAGCAGCAAGTGTAAAAGCAAGATGTTGTTTCATGTATTATTCTTCCTGACAGGTCCTAGTTTAGATCAGCTCAACTGGGAATTAAACATGGCAACTTCTGACTGCTGTGACAGTTCCAAAGTTCCAAAATAGGCACCAACAAGTTGGATTTCCCAACACATAAAGTTTAAAAAGTGGCCTTACATCTGGATGGCCAAACAGGGTAAGACAGCCAGCAGCAGAGATACCTCACCAACCAGGGTCCAGCCTCATAATACCTGAGGATGGTGAGCAGGTCAGTCAGGGAAGGCAGCCAGGTTCCACCAGGAGTCCAAGTCAGCAGGCAAGAGCAAAGAGATGTGTGGCTCTGAGGTCTAGCTACAAGTGGGAGTCAGGATGAGGTCTGAAAATGGTTACTACCAGGGAGATATGGTCCAGAGATCATGAGGAAGGTTTATAGTGGCAAGTCAGCCCACAGATGGGAGATCAGGTCAGTGAGGTCTGTGGCTGCCCACAGGGATACCTTGCAGAAGAACTGCAGACTAACATCTCCCACATAACTGAGACTGAAGTCCCAGCCAGAGTTTAAATGAAGCCCCTAAGCCTACATGCAGAGGGCATGGGTGGAGATCTCAGGTAAGGCTTGTCAAGGTCACCAAGGTCCACTACTGACTTCAGGGCTCTATGACTGAAACAATCAGGTCACAGATGATCATGCTGGGGCAGCAGGAAGACTTGGCTCTGGGATGAATAAGGGAACTGCTGCATGGATGGAGGCATACCATTTATTTTCTGATTCTGAGCAACACCCAGTGCAACTTCTACCTAATTTTCTCCACCTTTACTGGAATGTCAATGAGTACTGAACATGCAAAATCGACATAAGTTTCTAGGGGTAGCTTCTTTGTAGGAGATTTGCATTAAGATACGGATGCTGAGAAATAGAAAGCTTGGGTTTGCTGAGCTGTGGAGGGAAAGAGAGAAGATGTGGCAGTTTCAGGCCTCAGGCAAAGAATGCTGAAGGAAGAGAGCTCAGGAAATATATAAACAGAATCAGTTCTGAGAAATGGCTTGATTTATCCAAAAAGATTAAAGCTGGTATGATAGGAAGAATTATGTATCCCCTTGGCAAGTCCCAAAACACACAGAACTCACAGGATTTCTATTATGACCACAAAAGGAGGCCCAAGAAAATAAAACACTGGCAGTGCTAAGGTCTATTATTGTAGAAAGGGCTAAAATTGGAATGAAGGCATAAAAAGAGAGGTACAAATCCTGAGAAAATCAGCAAAGCATTTTTAACTTCACTTCTGTCAAAGCTTCCTCTGAGCCCTTCAGTTAGAAAATGAGCACAGTGTCATAAAGACAAGGCTTGCAATGTGCTTAGCATTACACACTGTCAACAAAATCTGGAAACCTGCCTCAAGACATAAAATCCAACTTGTAGACAGACAACCTTTCTGTCTACATGCTTTTCTAAGCATGGAACACCTCTTTAAAAAAAGAGATTTGACCTCTCAGATATAAAATAAATACCAGCTGAACCTCTAGCACTGCTAAGAGTTTAAGGCAGAGGGTTGAGAATAAAATAAATCGGAAAGGAAGCTTTTAAATCTTTAACAGTCTAATGAAAAACCCAGCTAGCATGACTCTTATCACAGATGGTAGGTAAGAAGGAGTGATGAGGTCAGGATGTTAGATGGTAGACTGAGACCAGAAAACCCAGTTTGCTGCCATCTGCCTGCAATGTTTAAAGGAGTCAGGAAACTATTTCAGTTTCCATATAGGAGTGAGGACTTTGTCATTATCTTTCTCTCCCTAGTAAGATTTGGCATCCTTTTGAGAGATACCATCTTCTCTCCTGCAACATGGACTCCTTCATGCTATAGGAGACATCTTGGGAAAAGTGATTTAGGATAGGCAAGGAATAAAATGGAGATGATTGGCAATGTTCTGACAAGCAGTGAAGGTCACTCCTCACTCCTTTATCTTCAGAGCTATCACCGCAGCCCACTTCTGCACACTTAGCAGCCACACTTCCATGTGTCTGAGCTGTCCCAGGCACAAATAGGATGCCACAGCAATGAATGCTCCTGACACTGATGTAAATCCTCTTCAGATATCTCACAGCTGTTCCTGTTTCTACCCTTTGACTAGGCTCTCCTCAGCTTGTGGAAGTGGACTTTGAAAGCATTTGGCTGCTGATGCAAGTGGGGAACTCCCACGAAGGCAAGGAAGTCACTTGCAACTTGTTAGTGGGGAAGGAACTTCCATGATCTGACCAGAATGTCACATTATAAGTGATGTTACATCTGATGAAGCACAGACTTTCAAACTAAGAAACCCATGTTATCCTCTCCCACACAAATTCCTAAGGATCCCCACCCTTTGACCATTATTTTCTGTTGCTGTTTTTTTTAAAAAAAAACTCTGTAACATGAAATAATGCAATGATTACTTTAGTGCATACACAGACTATTCAAACAAAAAGAGACAGAAAAAGAATTACACAACTGAAGGAAAATAATTAACTCAACTCCCTACAACCTCTCCTAAATTCCAGGATGCTCACACTGCTGGTTAAAATAAATTATCTTTGGAATTTTTATGCAAAAATACAGATGTGTACCATGATGCTGATTCACCACATTTGATATTTACTGCATTTGAGGGGTTAGCTTTCCCTGCAATACATATTCAGTGTACATATGCAGCAGCATTCATAATTTCGTCTCCAAGGGACAATGTTGGATTGACAGCATTGATGTCTAATGCCTTTTACTTAGCCATTTAAAGTCTCAGAAGCTGTTGTGCAGCAAACCTCTCTCGTATCAAGCTGCTTATCTCTGGGGGAGGAACAAAGCAAGCAAGCAGAAGAGTTTCCAATACTTGGTCTCATTACCCACAGAAATTTTTACACAAAGGAGATATCTCTGCCACAAAGTCAGGTGCACACTCAGAAAAGCATTTGAGGCAATCAGGTCTGCTGCCTTGAGCTGCATTATCTGAAAAGTGAGGCCCTGTGAACCCCCATGTTACCTTTTCCTCCTGAGCAGTCAGATTAGGGGTTCTCACAGGTGCATGGGGTATTCCTTTCCTCCGACCTCTGTTTTCAGGTAACGGGTATAGAGGAAGGCCACCACAGATTTCTTTGAGGCTGGTCATTGCTGCTAAGGAAATAAGAGGAGGAAAAGCAAGGCAAACTGGAGAGATACAAGGAATGGGGAACAAAGGGTGCAAGCGAGCAAGATTCTAAGCAATTCAGATGTAGCACCAGCCCAGGATGATCTCAAAGAGGACAGCCTGTCCTCTGGCTGTTGCAAAGAGGTCTGTCAAAGCAGAGAGGGCATGGCACAGGTGACACACCTTCCCCCTCTGTGCCATGCCATTGGCTCTTCCCTCCTCCCCCAAAATAAATGATTCACAGTTTTACTGTTTATTCTCTGACTGCTTTGTCAGCTGGTGCTGTGCTAAGCCACTCAAGCAAACGCAGTCACTTTCCTGATTCCCCCAGTGTCCCAGGGAGAGTCATGGTCTGGAGCATGAACCTCCTAACGAAAGTTAATTGTTATCACTTATGTCACTGTGCATACACACTGTTCAGCCAAGATGGGCATTCTCTGACACCTCTAGCTAAGGGCTGTTCCTCAGATCTCATCAATTTGTCTTCTAGACAACAGCAGCTGTCAATTACAACAGCAAAATTTCCTCCTTCAATGTTAGCTCTTCTTCGTTCACAGTCATGAATGGATGGTGGTAGCATTACACTGGAAATGTATTCATTAGCACTGGTAGTGGTTTTCTCAAGGCAAGCAATAATTGGACTTAGAACTGAGGCTTCCAGTTCTAAGTCACTTTTATACCCTACAGTCAAGAACAAATAGAAAGTCTTAGGGTAGTACCATGCAGACATCACAAATTTGATTTTCCACTTGCTGTGAAACATGACCTTTGCTCTCCATTTTGAGTTGTTTAAATTATATAGGAGCTTCTTGTCTTTTATTACATCCATGGAGCCACAAATTGTGACCAGGGAAATTTCTCAAGTGCACAGTTTAAGCCTGGTGAAATTAACTGGGAGAAACATTTCATGTAGGAATGAGCCTAAAACCTAGGAACAGAAAAAGGCACAAAGGCAGCAATCAACAAACAATGACAACAAAGCACAATTACTAAATGACAGCATCTCATTAATGTCACATTTGCTTTAGCTTGGGGACATACTGCACATCCCCAGCTCCCACAGAAGATGCTTGAGTTGAAAGAACTCAGAATATCCCAGGGGGGGCTGAGTGCACAGCAGACTCAAACTCTCTGAAGAATATTAACTGTCATTTACGGCAGGAGAATTTTGTTTTGTAGTTATACAGTATTTTAGCTGGTTTTTTTTTTTTTTTTCAAACAAAAGGCAAAGACAAAAAAGAGAAGAAATAAGCTTCATGTTTTAAATTTTTCTGTTGGGCTTTCTTATTAAACAAACAAAAAAAACAGAAAAAAAAAAGGACAAAGTGAGAAAAATCTACCCCAAAACTTGGCTAAACAACCCTTCTTTACATAAAGACCTCAAAAGGAAATAAATCTTCTCTTGTCTTCTTTTTATGACCCACATTCTCAAAATCCCTCTAAGGTCTGACCCAGCACAGACTTGGGCACTAGAATAACGTTGTCCACGTTTGGACTCCCGTTGACCTGCTTCCCTCTGTGATATCGAGCAGAAGTTAGTGGTGTCATGTTGCTGTGAAAACTCAAGAAAAAGAGAATGAAGCTGGCAGGGATGGATGTGACTCCCCGAATTCGACTTTCACCCCTTGATAGCTACAAGATGGAGCGTCTTTTATGTTCCTGGGAGCTTTGTGTTGGAGCTCACGGAACAAATCCGACTTCAGGGTCCTGCCCAGTATTGGTTGGGGCAGGCGAGTGTGTCAGTGGTGACAGAGCAGACAACCCAACTTCTCTGGGAAGTCACAAGTTAGCTCACTGCCTGGTTTGTCCCAGGTCATGTCTGTTATTACAGAATAAACCTGGTGCGTGTGCGCCGTGTGAGCCGTACCTGAAAGCCCCAAAGCCGCCCCGGTGGCTGCCCTGCGGGTGCCGGGGTGGGTCTGTGTCCCCGGGGCGCTGGGCAGTGTCCCGCTGCAGAGCAGGTGTCATGTGCCGGGAGGGCTGGCAGAGGGTGCTGCAGGGACAGCCGGCACCGGCCGGGCTGCGGGCTGCCCCCGCCCCGCACATGCACGGACGGACAGACAGACACATAGGCCCCGGCTCCTGGAGGAGAAGATGCGGCTGGGAACCAGCGCTTGCATCTGAGCGCAACAGGGACTAGCCTAGGCGACAAGGAGGTGCGGAACAGACCCATCCTCGTCCTCCACCCTTAAAAAAACAAACAAACAAACAAACAAAAAAACAAAACAAAAAAAAACACCAAAAAAACCCCCAAAACCCCAAAACACATATAAAGCCTAGGCGGGGGATTCCGTGTTTTAATAACCAACTTTGCAGCCAGACAGGAGAACTGCCCAGTTAGGACTGAGAGATGTGCAGGAAGCTGAAAGGGACACAGAGACAAAACTTGACAACGAGCAAGCCCTCAGGCGGGAAGGACTCCCCAAACCCTCACCCGTGCCGTAGCGAAAGGGAGAAAGAATCCGCCAGCCCCCCCTCCTCTTTTTTCCTCTCTTGCCTGGGCACTGAGCATTGAACCCCCAGCTCCGCAGATTAGCTCGCAGCCCCTCCCCGTCAGACGCAGCCCCACATCCTGCAACGGGGACGGCGGCAGAGGACTGCCCAGGCACGGGCACCGGCGGGCTGGCGTTGGGTTTGTTTTTCACTCCTGTCCCCCGGCGCTCGCTGTGTGAAGCCAGTCCCTCGGAGGTGGGGGAAAAGAGGCTTCCGTGACAGCGGAGGAAGGAGGGAAACGTAAGAAAATAAAACAAACCAAAATAAAAAGAGAGAAGAGCCAAGAAAGCACTTGCTTCTCATCATCGCTCAGGGAGAAGAGCCAACTCTGCTCTTCTTATGACCCTCTGCTGCAGGGAGCAAAGGGAAAGGAGGTCCTGAGGTAGCCCTCCTAACAAAGCAGGGCTCCCGCTGCCCGGACCCCATCGCCACCCCAGTTAGCAGCAGGCTGCAGGAGGGGCTAGAAGGGGGAGGGGGGGGGGAAGAGGGGGGACAGGGAAGGTTGCCAGGGGGAAGCCAGGCAAAGCCAAAACGAAGCTCCACCAAAAGCAAGGAGCGGCAATGAAAGTTTCGAAATAGCATCTGAACAACCGCAAAGGACCGGACAGGACAGAGCTCTCCGCCTGGCACCAGCCCTCGATGGTGCGTTCCCGGGACTGCATCAGGGATGTGAATGTCCCCGGCTCGCTGCATGGAGAGGGGTAAAGACACAGAAAATCCGTGTTATTTATTTATTTATTGAAAGCAATGGACTGGTGACACCCAGAAGGCATCTGAGCCCTGAAAAGAAAAAAAACCAAAACACCTCTGGAGAAGAATGAGACGGCAGCCTTGACCCCTCCACTGTGAGGAAGGTGAGCAGAAAGAAAGAAAATACAGAAAAACCATGCCAGCACCAAACCTGTAGATTACTGCAGCTCTTTTTTGCTTCATTGAGGACAGATATTCTGCTGACAGCCATGCAGCATAAAGGCATCATGCTGATTGTGTTCTTGGAATATCTTATTTCTGGCCACGGGGAACCAGGTAAGCAAGATAAATCAATATTGCCATTGTGAAACAATTCACCCTAAGGATTTGTATAATTAATCTGAGTTTATCAATGTATACAAATGTATCTTATTCCCTGCAATACACTTTGTACCTCAGCCTCCTCCCAAAGACTTATAATAGGATGTATAGTTTCATACACCCTTAAAAGAAAGAAGTGTATTTTTTTTTTTCCTGTGAACAAAAGATAACTAAGAGAGAAAGAAAGAGGCAAATGGCTAGAAATCTGCTGGATAATTGTTTTGAGAATGAAACACTGCCCTCCTAAGCAGGACAACAGTGAAATGACAGCATCCTTGGACAGCATCACTGCAGAAATTAAATTATTCTCTGATAACTTCATATTGCATCATTAAAAGTTAGAGGCAGTGTTTAGACATTACTATTTATCCAAGGCAGCCTGTTCATTCAGAGTATTCCCTGACTCAATAGTTAACATGCAGTGGACAAAATTAAGTTAGCATTAAAAAATAGATTGGGAGAGAAAGAGAAGCTGCTTAGTTGTGTGTGTATATGAGTGTGTTCAGTTAAGCATACATAGAAATGATATAGCTGCAATGGTATTTACATAGGGTCTTAAATATACCTGGATTATGATGGAGATAAATTCCTTACTGGAAAGGAAGCACTAGATTTCTTTTCTTCCTGCTGTGGGTTAATACATCTTTAAGTTCAAAGGGGATGAATTACAAAGATCAGTTCAGAAAGATAAAAATAATTATTGGTAAAACAACAATACATCCTTGGTGACTTTTCCTTTGAGATACTGGCTTGGGATCTTTCTGCACAGGAAAACATATCAGTGGTTTAAATTTCATCTGTGTGCCCAGAGTATTGGAACATGAACAACACTCTTCATGCAGTGATTTAAAAGTGATTGAAGTGTTCAGCTACCCTGAAAACTCCAGTAAAGTCAAGGTCAGATCAGGTGGCTTCAGCTCAGATCATTGCCCAACTAGAACTTTTTTGATAACACAGACATCAGATTTCCAAAGCTGCAAGAGATTTTCTTAAAAACTGAAAATAGCTCAGAAATTTACAATCCTGTCATATTATTCACTGGATCATTTGAGGAAAAGTCTGGCTATCACAGGGAATGACTGGAGGGAAGAGAAGGTACCTTAGTCCTCTTAGTGTCTTCTCTTGGGCATTTGCTAGTTTCCCAGGCTTGGACTCTCCCTTTAGAACACTTATGTTGACATACAGCACAGAAAAGTTACAGAGATGTCTTGTAAAGCTGCTGATACTGTTGTGGAAAGCAGTCCATGGCAAACTAGCCTAAATTTGCTGTATGTCCAGTTCCCAAAGTGAAAATGTTTTTTTAAGGTGATGCAGCCCATAGCTGGCTACCTGGAAAGGAAATTTGGGGGTGTGTGTGGGGAGTGTGTTCTGTATACACTTCGAATAACAGTGTAGGACATAGTGAATAACAGCAAAATAATTGGATATTGAAGGTGATGATGCTAAGAATTCAATGTCAGTTTAAATAAATATACATTGGTTTGTCAAAAGGTTGCACAAATAATTAGCCTGTGAAAGAATAAGGTTACCTGTTCATATATATATATTTTTTTTCTTCTTCTTCTTCTTAGAAGCACTACTACAATCTTGAAATAACCTTGAATCTTTACAGTTCCTTTTACAGGTAGGGTCAGAACTGCTCAGACTAATGCTAGCTCAGACATTGTTTACCAATCTGCATAAAGCTATTTGGAAGTCTCAGCCTTTTCCTGAGCAGAAAGGTGTACAGGGAAGGGTAGCTTTTATATTTTATTAGCCTGTACAGTAAACTCTCTTTTCAGCCCTATAGTTAGTCCCTCCTGGTCAGAAGTGAAACAAACTGAAGGGGCAGTTGTGGGAGGAGTACGTGGAGTATAAAATTTGTGGGGAGTACAATATTTACTTTCTGCCATTTCAGTGCAAAGAATACAACCAGACTTGCCAAGACAGCCTCCTTAGATCTTTAATTCTAATGCCAAGGGTGAAAACCCTTAGTGGTTAGGCTGAAGAAGTCACCTAGATTTTAAACTGTGAGATGTGACATTTGGGTGATCTTTCCTCTAGTTTTATGCAGGTGGAGGCATTACTCCCTACAAATAGACTCATGCATATTTGAATAGTTAACAGGACTGACAACAGATTGGGCTCTTGATTCAGCCTCACCCAGCCCTGAACCCCTCCAGAGGAGTAGCATCCCAGGAAGCAGAATCTGGGCCACCTCACCTCCCAAGGGCAGCCCTCCAAAAGGGGGCGTGGTATGGTCCAAAACGGGCATTTCTAGTACCCAGCTTAAAATTAATTGCAAGGCCTGACTATCAGGAGGGTTTAGTTTTCTCCTGTCTGGGGTTATTCAGCTCATCATCAGCAAATGAATCTGTAGCTGTTGGATCCCACTGTTGCTCCACAAGGGATGTGGGCAGACAGACTGCACCTGGCCACAATGGAAGAGAACCCAGACTTGGGTGAGATCCTTCTGTCCATACTTCAGGACATGGAGGCAGTGTGGTTTCATAGCATGTTCAGAACTTTATCTCAGGGTATTTATGAAGATTGACTCATTAGCTACCGTTATCAAGGCTACTTTAGTGCAGAAGTACATTGGGCTAATCATAAACGGATGAAGACTTGTGAAACTTCATGCTGGCCCCAGACAAACCAAAGGTGTGTATAGTACTTCTGTTGTAAACAGCATTAAGGCACAAAGTTCCAGGTCTCATTAATAAAAACTTGAGCAACTCATGTCCTCAGGGTGGTTAGCTTTAGAAGAACATTTAAGAGTTTTTGGTTATTAAGAAAGAAGTTAAACAGATATGGAACAAGTGAAATCCTCATTAGACACACATACTGAAACTGCTCCATCAAAAACATAGCAGGAAATGCTTGAAGGTTCTAGTGTTAACATGTTGCTTGTAACAGTAAAATTCTCTTTTCCGTGTCTGTAGTAGACTTGAACATACAAAATCATAAATTTACAAATGGAAATGAAATAGACATTACAATTCAAATCACTCAGAAAATATTAGGCATCTTTCCAGTCACATCAGCAAGCTTTGCCTCATTTGCCATATGACTTTTTTTTTTTCTGTTGGGTATGCAATGGGGGGTGGAAAAAACCCCAACTAAACCCAAAACTGAACCTGTTCTACAATGTCCTATTGCATTACAAGTCTCTGAAGAAAGAGACCTCTGAAATAGTGTCCTAGGTACATCAATAGTATGACCTCTCTTGAACTGTATGATTCCCTAATCATCCGATAACACCATTGTTATAACGTGTGCCAGGCATGTGCCATTGGCCTGCCACTTTGTGGCACAGCTCTGAGGAACCAGAAAACAAACAAATAAATTAATCATACCATTTATGGAGTCAAGCCATCCTCCATGGAGTAAAAGCTAATCAACTTCATAACAACATGCAATGCCTGCACAATCAAACTGTTTAGTTCCTTATGAATTATTCAGTGAGTCCTCCTGGCAGTCAGGCTAAGTTGTTGGCTCGCCTGGCTGCTGTTTCTCTTCTGCAGTGGTCCCCCATCACCATCCAGATCCAATGTTTCGTGTTGTTTCCACAGAATCAGTGAGTGATGGACAGATTGTGCTGTCCTCATGGCCCAGCAATGTTCTGCCAATTGATTTCTTTTAATGCAAAGCTTTTAATCGACTGCAGATTTGTTTTCCAATCTGCCTTCTTCTCTCAAACTCCATTCTACTAATTTTCCTAATGACACAGCAGTTTGGACAGGAACTGTTTATTGATGTTGCTGCAGATAAAACTTGAGACTGTTTTTCAGGAGAACAACCACATTTTTCTTCCTTTTCCAGGTTCAGATAAAAACAACTGAAAAATTCAATACAAGCCTAATAGCCCATTTATGGGAAATATAAACCACAGCTACTCCCCTTAAAAAGCATTTCCTTTTTTACTTTCTCACATTCTTGTCTGCAAAGCTTCCCCTTTATAAATCCTTAAGTTTAGAACTCTGTCTCATTTCCTCTATGAAAGCTTCAATGGTGTGATTCTGCAAATAGAGATGGACTTTCTTTTAATTACATGGTATATTTATCCATAATCCAACAGCATTTGAAACATGGACCCATTCTTAATCAAAACTAAGTAATGTGACTCTTAGACCTAATGTTTACTCAAGGCTCAGTTGTAAGACCAGTCTTAAATTCTTTGGAGGCAAAGATGACACCTTTCTGCAGCAGTGAGCAAACTCAGTTCATGTGCAATCCACTTAAAACACAGAAACTGCTGCACTTTCCCTATTTCCAGTAGTCTTTACCAAACAGTTTGACCATGAACCTAAATCTAAATGCCATTTGCAAAGACATTTCTGAGGCATGAAGTTGTAGCTTATGTTTTTCCTGACCCGCAAGGTTAGATTTATCTTTATTTGAAGAATTCTGCCTGGCTCAGTGAAATTCACCCTCCACAGGAGACAAAAATTTGGAATTTCAGATGCTCTATTAAAAGGAGGAAGCTCTACACAATTTTTGTGGGAACCTGAGTCCTTTCTGAGGACAAAGACTCCAACAAATTGCACAGAACCTCCCAGATAAAATCTCTGAAGCTCCTGATGTTTCCCCTGTAACTGTACCAGGTTCAGATGGAATAAGAGGTTCATAATCAGAAAGCAAACACATCAAAATGGTCATCAAGCAGTCAGGATGATGGTGTGAAGGCTTGGTGGAGGATCTCCATTGGTGCTAAAAATCACTTGCTCAGTGGATGTTGAGGAGTAAAGAACAGAACTGATAGAGCCAAACATCCTCATCTTCTCTCCTTTCCAGCTGACTTCTGCAGCTTCTCCTCTTGTGAAAATTCATCTCTAGGGTGGCATGGGGAGTGGTGGTGGAACCAAGGGGCAGCCTTCATTTCTTAGGTCTGGGGACTACTAGGTGGATATATAATTCAGGCACTGCTGCCTGCTAATCTCTCCCAGTCTCCTAGGACTTCACTGGGATACTAAAAAAAGTCTTGGCCAGCCCATTTGGGTCAATAGTGGAAGGCAGCCTCCACTAGGAGGAAACCTACTGTGTTGTGTTGTTGGTTTTTGTTTGTTTGTTTGTCTATTTGTTTTTCTGGAGCTGCTGCTTACAATGTCTGCAAGGCAAACAGACATTAAGTCCAAGTTCATTTGAAGGTGGCTTCCACCTGTTTCTAAGAGGAGTCAAGAGCAGTTTTGGATGATCTGCTTCCCTGCTATCTCAAGTTTAAGACTACCTTATGCTGAATGTAAGCATCATGGCACACATCTTGGGATTCACACAATGGGATCAGTGGACATACAGCAACTTCATTTTGTGTCTTAATCCTGGGAAGTAGAATGCATGAGGTGTTTTCCAAAACAGTGTCCATCTCTGACCCTTCTCTTCTGGCATGTGCAGAAATATCACAAAGGAGCTAAGGACAGAAGCAACTCAAGAAGCAAACCTGTGCACTCTGGACACATTTCTTCACCTTAAATATTCCATTTGGTAATAGGGACATCGGTTTCATCAAACTACATCTAAAATCTGAGTATTTTTTATGAGGCTGAATTAGAAAGCATTTTCTTTGACCTAATTTGATTTTAAGACTAATTTTGCCTGAGGTAAGGGTGAATTTTAAGATTGGACCTCCAATCTTGACCTAATAGCTGACCTTTGAACCGTTCCTAGATTACCCAGGTTTTACAGTCATCCTATGTTTCATTGGAAGGGTCATTTCCTGTAGGACTTACATCAAGTCATCTGACTTGTGACCTCTTGGGTTAGATTTATAACCTTGCAAGGTCAGTCTTTAACTCCTTCTAGGCAGCTATGTTGCAAAGAGGACAGAGCATGTTATTAGAAAAGCAGTTTCACTGGTGTGGAAAGAAGGTTTTGGGACTGACCTTTAATTCCAGTGTCACAAGATTTCCAAACAATATCAAGATTTTGTACTTCTCCCTACTTTTTCTTTATATATATACATTGAAGATGCCCAAACTTTTGCAAACTCGGCAAACAGAATATAGTCACCTACCTCCATGTCAAGGTATTTAAACAAAAGAGATTTTCAGCTCTGTTAAGTATCAGCAACTCTAGATGATCTCAGTAGGAGCAGTAGTAACTCAACATCCCTCAGAGTAATGGATAACTCTAGAAATGTAGAACTACATGCTTTCCTTATGTGTTTGTAATGTGCAATCAGTGCCTGTAATTTGGGGGGGGGGGGGAAATAATATTTTTTCTTTATGTATCTACAGTGACTTTGATTTTTGAATGGATACAGGGAAAGTAAGAAAACACAGGATTTCTATGGTTAAACACACAACTCGATGGAGCAACACAACTGCACTTTCAAAAGAAATCAAAGTGAAGCACCTTAAGCATGAGTTTTCTAAGACCTCAATTTCTGAGTTAGGCATCAAAACCAAGGACTAGATCTATTGAGAACCTCCCTTCAAACTTTGTGTAAAAAGATAAAGTAGCTTTCCTTAGAAGGAGTTATCTTCAGCATCAGTCCCCAGATGAGGACTCCAAACATTTGCGTGGTTGCCTGTGTTACAGCCTGAGAACTATTTGAGAAATTCTGCTTGGTTATGTTTCTTTTGACTGTCTTTCAGATCCCATGAGGCTACAAGTCTTTCGCTGTAATGGCCGTTCTTGCAACCCTCCAGTGGGAAACCTGGCAACAGGGAGGACACCAGTCACTCTCACCACGTGTGGCCAGAACAGTACAGAACTGTACTGCTTCTACCCAGACCAGAATCTCCTCCATCGGGTCTCTCATGGCTGTGGGCAGCCTCACTGCACCAAATGCAATGCCAACCAGCCTGACAACTCCCATCTCCCTGCTGACATGACAGATGATTTCTTTGCAAACCCTGTCTCCTGGTGGCAGTCTGCTCAGGGGGTACACAGGGAAGAAATCAGACTGGACTTTGAAACAGAATTCTACCTGACCCATGTCATTGCTGTCTTCAAGTCACCTCGCCCAGCTGCAATGGTTTTGGAAAGATCCCAGGATTATGGGCAGACCTGGAGGCCCTACAAGTATTTCTCTGTCAACTGTACAGAAACTTTTGGACTTCAGGATGATCTGATTGAAGAGGGCTCCATGTGCACTTCCAGGTATTCAGATGCAATGCCCTGCACGAGAGGAGAGGTAAGCAATAACTGAGGTTTGGACTAAGTATAGTGTCAAACATCTGAAGACTGGCTGAAAATGAGAGAGTATGTGCTCAGAGAGATACTGTGCATAAAAATTAAGAAAGGTAACCCATTCCCAAAGGTTTTGTGATATGAAAATAAAGGAGAAGAGAAATTATATGTCAATGACAACTTATGGAACTCTTTTAACAAATTTATTTTCAGGGTTGCACAAAATAGGATTAACATGGCCTTATTTTACATTGCAGATGCCAAGACCTGAAGTAGAATCCAACAAAAGAGATGTAGGGAAATACACATTTGTAGAATCTGTTTTCCTACTTAAGAATGATATGAACTGCATGGTCTTTCATTCTGCTCCATGTAAGAAGCCCTAGATAATTGGATGAGTTTTGAATATATCATTCCCCTAAGTTTAATGTAACTTTTGTTACTGGGGGTGACCTCTCTGGTTGTATCAAGACAAAAGCTCCAGAAATTAAACCATTGAGAAACAAGTGGAAGTTAGTGGCCAGGCTTCACTATTCAACAGTGGGGAAAGGCTCTCCCTTGGTATGAAAACTCTGGTGTGTTATTAAAAACATCAAGAAGTCTTTCTTTTAAAGTAAATGTACAATTGCTCTGACAAATTCCTCTGACAAGAACAGCAACAGTTGCTTAGTAATCAGATACTTAATTTAGTTATAACCCTTTTCATTGATTTCCACTCTTGAAATGGTTTAGATGGGAAAGACAATAAATATTATTGGTATTGTTTTATAGAGGAGACATAAAGGTGCAAAGGGAGATTGTAAGACATAGTCACAATGTTATAGTCACAACAGAGGCTTGAATGCTTTCGCTTTCTTCTTTCTTCCTTAGAGAAGTCACAGTCCCTTTGGTTTTACTGTCTGGAAGTGATCATGCAGGTTTGGCAGTAATATTTTGCTGCAAATTGAGCTCAGGTGTGAGGTGAATGGTCCAGACAAGCTTCAAAAACCACAGTGGCTTCAGCAGTGCACTTCATAATGCACTCAAAAAGAAAAAAACTAGTGTACTACACCTGACACAGGGAAACAGCAGTAAGGAGAGACTGAGTTCATCTTTGTGCAACAGCCTGGGAAGCATTTCTGAATATAACAAATCTGGAGTGCATCATCTGACTACTGAACTGTCTTGTTTCTGGATAGTGATTCTGCTGGTCAGTTATCATGATACACTTAAACACATCTGAGTGTCTTCTGTAGAGAGATTACAGTCTGCCACGTCAATACAGAATCTAGGCAACTAATATAATCTTCCAGTCTTGTGTGCCTTCCAATCAACAATCTGGAAGTACTTTGCAAAATCCATTTAATGATCTTCAGCACATATGTATGGGTCCTGTTGCCATTTCAGAGATGAGGAAAGAGTAGCACAAAAAGGTGAAGTGTTTTATAGTTAAACAGAATAATTTAGGTTGCATAGGGAAGAGAATACAGCGTCTGAGGCAAATGCCATGGCCTTAAATGCAAAGCAGCTCTTCATTCTCCAATACAGTATCCTCTGTCTCCCTGCACTGTGTTGGCTTTTGTGCTTATTTAACCTTAGGGAATATCATTAAGACCTTGTGTTGCTGCTACAACAAATCTGGGAAGTGGATGACAGAAAATCAAATAATAAAACATTCACCCAACACAAGCCTTTGTGATTACAAGTGTCAAAATGATTCTGTCAGCTTGGGCAGCAACTACACTGAAATGAATATGTGTGTGCTTAATCAATCTGCACTGTGGTAGTAGATGTTAGAAAACAACAGTGATAGTAAGAACAGTCCTATCTTTACAGATCATACCCCTTGCAGATCCCAGATAGTTTCATGAACTGTTACATGAATTGAATACATACAGAGGTCGCTTTCTCCATGGGTCAGAGAGCTGAAGCTTTAAAGCAACACACAGGAACTTAATAGAGAACAAGACAATACTGTTTCACAGCACATTAATCCAAAAGGATTCTGGTGTTCTAGACACACTTTACAGAGACCTCTGAATCAATCTGTGAAATGCCACTATGGCAAGGGTGCAAAAGCACTAGGCTTTTCAGGTCAGCAATATGACACAGCAGATTCTCTTGGTAATTAAAACAAAGGAAGGCAGAGTGTAGTTATTTAAAGCAACACCTGATGACATTTGCCTGCTGTTCTTACTGTAAATCACAGAGAGGCTTTGCCCATGCACCTCAGAACTGCCGTTGTACACCTTATTTTAAAGACATCATAAATGTCACCAGAGCATCTCTTCAAGCACTGACTCACCACTGACTTGGAAGGAATCTGACTGAATCCCTATTACTGCCTTTTGCAGCCTTCTCTGCTGTTTTTTCACTTCCACTCTGACTGATCCAATTTCTGATTCTGGGTAAGCCTTGGATTGCTGAGGCATTCACGCCACAACATTTCTGAAATGGTCAAAACTGTTCCAACTTAAATGCTAATTAATGCTCTGAGATAAATGACAGGTTTTTTCTACTGAGGGGGTTGAAGTTATTTCCACTGCATGACACTCAGGTTTTTCTTGGGTGTTGTCCTGTTCACTTGGAGAAGAGACACAGATTCCTTTTTAATGGGGCACAAGCAGAATCAAAAGAAGAGATGTCTAATTAAGATCACTTAGGTTTAAAACCCACGTGGGACACATCATGAAACAAGATTTTGGGTAGATGTGAACGGAGAAGGTCATAGAGCTGCATCTATAAACTGAGGTGCATCTCCCTGAGCCAGCACACTCTGCTGGTTCACCAAGACCACTGAAAGAGGATTTACCTGGGACCATGATGGGAAACTTGTAAGAAGAGAAACTTTTAGGAGAGGAGAAATGGAAGTTGGGTGAGTGACAGTGTCGCAACAGAACAAAATGTATCACTAAGTCAAGGTACATCCCTTGTTCTCTTGCAGATTATCCCTTATCCTTCATCTCCAACAAGGTCCTCCTCCATTCCATCTCACATAAGGTACAGCTGAGGTAGAAGGTGTCATGGATTGAGGGAAAGCCCTGTAGGAACGCAAGGAAATGACAGAATCATAAAATCATAGACTTCCTAATGTTTTTATCTCAGTTTTCTTTTACTCCAGCTTTCACTAAATCCCTTAATATTCTTTAGATCCCAAGTACTTCTGCAGCTAGAATCAACCTATCTTAACTTGTCTTGCTCTGTTGATGACTTGCGGTCTAGAAGGCAGAGCAATTTATTCACTGCCAGTTGCCTGCACATCATTTGCTTCATACAAAACACCACAAAATCAGCACCTAACTTTCTATATTTATGAATGCTTCTTAGTGAAAGTCCTGCACTGGCACATCTTGTCCTGACTGCCATCAAGTCCTGACTGACATGTTAAGCAGCCTGTTTTGTCTGTTGACTTCTCTCACTCTAAGAAGTGATATATGTAATGGGAAACAAGTGCTTCTAATATTTATCCCATTCTTAAGGGAGAACATTCTTAACTATTCTTAAGGAAGAAGTTATGGCTATGCTCACCAGCTTCAGTACACCAACCTCTAACATGATATCATGAACTAAAATCGATCCCACCTTTTTAAGGTCTATTCATCTACTGCAGGTACATCTACAGGCAGTGCTTGCATGGAGTCTTATGCATCAGCTGAGGCCTCTTCTACCTACTTATCCATCCATCTTTTTCTAATTTAAAAACCACTGTAGTTTATAGTCATAGAGCCTAAAATGAGCCCTCGGGTCAGCTAACATAAATCAAAACTCTGACCCAAACAAAAGGAGAAATTACCACAACAATTGCATCAGACATTGCAGTCGCATTAGTGTGACTTACAGTTCAAGCATCATATGGGGGAAACAGGGATCAAAATATTTCAACCTTTATCCTGACAGCACGTGCACTCAAGGATCTGAGAGATTAAGAACACGTTTTTAATAAACTGAAATATCAGGAAATGAAAACAAATGTTCTCCTTCATCGAAGATGATGTTTGCATGAAAGGAAGGCATTAGCATGCAAAGCAGAGTAGAACACTGACCTGTTTATAACCACCAGACCCAAAAGGAGATCTTTCTTCTATAGGGTCTAGCTAGTGGAAGGGAGTTTTGAATCAAAGGCTGGTTCATTTATATGAGTGTCTGTGTGACAGATGACACCAACGAAGTGTGATATAATAAACCCATTACTGGAATTCACCGGGGGCCGGAAGAATTGTGTATGCCTGAAGTAAGTAATTGGTTTCTATGGCAACATGTTAAGTGTGCCTTGTGCAGAAGACCTGTTCACTCTCCATTTTGATTCCTGTGGTGACCTCTTTAGGGACAGAAGTCCCCAGCAGTGCCTTTTGTCAAAAATAAGTGGCATCGCTTTGTAGCTAAGAGACTTTAATCACTCTTTTAAACATACTCTGTGAATGCCAGGTCAAGACATGTTCTGATGGGAAGCAGTTGTGTCTGCTTCAAAAGCTGCCAGGTTGTTCAGACAGAAGCCACAGTCAACCCTATGGAAACCTTTTTCTCCGCACTGACACTGAAGACCTCTGCTGTCATTCTCCAGCTACAGTTATGGCAGAGGAAGACCACTTGCACACAGACACCAAAGCAAGCCATGGACAGGGCTTTGTGTCACATGTATGTGATTTTCTTCCAAGCACCCAGGTTTTTTGCTGTCTTTTCTCAGACTTCTCTTTCATTGTATTCATGCCAAACCTTTTGATAAACAAAGGAGGATCCTCCCTGCACACATACACATACCTTACTAAGTGGCAACATCAATAATTCAAGAGGTCACCACTGAGGCTTCTGTGGCTTCTTTAAAGTCTGAGCTCCTGTCGAAGTAGGGTCATTAAAAAGAAACACACTCAGCACATCACAAGGTTGAATTCTTAGTAGCTTAGATGCAAGGGCAAGGGCTTGCACTGCAGTGAATTGTCCAACAGACATTGGTACTGGGATCTCAAAGTTGCATGATGCTCAGGTTAAACCAACTTCCAGCTGGAAAAGATTCCAGATGGGATTAGTCACTAGTGAAGGTAAGTGCATAAATGTTATGACTAGGGCTGTCTGCTCAGCATATCATTTAACTCCAGCTGTAGAGGAGATAGAATGCAGAGGCAAGTTGAGAGGAAGCAGTTAACACCAGCAGTGTAAACAAGCAGATAGCACTGCCAGGCCCTGCTTCCCTGGAGGAAGAATTAAGGGGCTCAAGGATTTGTCTCTGAAGGGAATCTGAACTGACAAGACCAGTCCAGCATTCCCATCCCTGGCAAACGAACTTCAGGAGGGCACCAAGTGTCCTACTCTGACCTGGCTTGCAGTGAGTCATTTCAGAGACATTTGCAACCTTACAAACCAGCCAGAAAGCCATAGTAGGGGGGAGGGTTTGTTTGTTTGTTTCTATTTTTTCTTCAAGCATTGCTTCTGTATTTCCTGAACATACAAGGCAGCAGATATAAATTAATTTTTCTTCTCATCCTGTTTTATGGAACCTTAGTTGAGTTGCAGCTATGACTTTTTTCTCTTAAGTTTTGACTGTGAAAATTTCCTGTCTAAAATGCTATGAATCTTAAAGAGTTGTTGTAATTTTCACATTCCAGGCAAAAGAACACTTAACTGTTTGCTCTACAGTTGTCCAAACATCACGGTAATGGTGAGGCTATACACTTAGTTCACATGAAATATTTTAGTCAAGATCTGTAGATCTAAGTGGCTTCACTTATAAGAAATGGATGCTCTCCCATGAGAGTGCAGCTTGGTTGATGCTGGTTGACAATGATGGGTTGTTTCAAATGATGGGTTGTTTCAAATTCCCCTGACAATTCAGCAGACAGAGTAAAATGTGTCTCCTGATTCTCAATTCAGTTAACAGTCGGACTGACTGCATCACAGAACATCTTGTGCCACCCTTTGCCATTTCAGAGCAAGCATCATTCCTCATAATGAAAAGAGAACACTGCATGTAAGGTAGTGCTGTGTAGAAGGAATTTTGTCTATTTCCTGTATATAGACTGCAAGTGGAAGGTTTTTGTACCCAATAGTCCACATTTTGCAACCCAACTACATTACCTGAAGATACTTTTTATCCCTACAAGCCACACTGACTGGATTACTGAAATAACCTCAAAGCAAAGGCAAATTGACCCTTTCTGTTTTGGAAAACACAGAATGAATTTGAGATGCCACTGTCTTGGTAGTAGCTGAGTGTACCCAGATCAGAGAAATTTAAAATATCAAACACACAATTATTTCTTTAACAAACTGTCATATTCTAAGTTTTGTTCTGCAGAAGGACAGAAAAGCAGTGGATCTTGGTTAAAAAATGACTATTCCATGAATCATCAGAATGGGCCTTCCAATAGCTAAGCAAAGAGCTAGACTTTCTTTGTGCTTTGAACAGCATTTCAAAACAGGCAAAGGACTATTTTGTAGTAATGTCTATTGTACATCTAGATGGAAGAATGAACTTTAGTCAAGGGTCTCCCTCAAACAAATCAGAGGACGTTTGCCACTGGGCAGGAAAAATTCTGAGACAGTTCTTTACTGTTCCTTTAAGAACAAAATCAACTCACAAGACAATCTCTTAATGAAGAGGATTTAGGACTGATGAGAGTTTTTATTGCAGCTTCCTTCTGATAGGCCTAGTATAAGCACATAGACATTTCTGATCTCATTAACCTGATTGTGTGCAACATGATCAACTTAGCTTAAGGGTGATTTGTATATCAAATTCTTGCTCTGCACAAGGATCTTCTTTTGTAGGAGGCCATGCATTGGCACTGGCCTCCATTTATGACTCATGTTCCTTGACCTTAGGCTATGAGCTTGCAAGGGGAAACCTTTGTTGTGTCCGCATCTTTACTGACTAATACTGGCTGGAAGATCAGGTTAAGAAAACAGAATTATCTGCATCAAGAATGGAGAAGCAAAACACATGGCAAGAAATCAAAAATCTGAGACACTGTCTCCAGAATGAAGACAACCTCCTGACTGGCGAGAAAACATCACCCACTATGAACCTGTGCCAAATTGTGTATAGCAAAACCAATACTCTAACAGTGGCTACCTTTTTTGGCTTTACACACTTAGAGCACTCTCCAAATATCCTTGCTCTTAGAATAATCCGGATAGAACAGGGCAGTCATCATCTTTTTTAGGTGCAGCTGATTGACTTTTGAAAATAAGAATGACAAATATGCGCTTGATAGCAGATATGTAGATAAGCATGAATGTCCTACTCAGCATTCAGCTCCAGTGTTAGCTCCTGATTATAAGAGAAACTCAGGATCCAGGATGTGTTTCCACAAAGGGTTGAGACTATAGAGGTGCTGAATACCTTCAGCTTCCACCCAGTTCAATGGAAGTGGAAAGACTCCTAGGGTGTACTGTAGCAGACTTCATTGCCATCCAATTTTCTTCCACGGTTGTGCAAAAGCTGCTTTAATGAAAGCTGCACACTGATGTTTAGAGAATTGACTGGGAGATTTCAAAGCAGCCTGTTACAGCAAAATAAAGAAGAGAGCTTCCACAGAGTTGGATATCACATACAGAATTAAATAGATGCAAAATAGCTTTACAGTGAATATCGTGGGAAGATACTTCAGACCTTGCATCTCAATTGTAAGAACACACTTCCTTTTCATTACACTGTCTTCATGTCTTTTACATGAACATGATGGGAAACTGAAATTTGCATAGTATCTCTGGGAAAGGAAAAATTAATCATATTTCTGCTCTTCTGCAAAAGGCAGAAGTCAAACATCTATCTGTGTAGAAGGATGTGTTTGCTTCACAGGCTTCAGAAACACAAACCTGGTGAATTAAAGAGGAACAAATAACACAAGGGACAGATGGAGTGTTTCTTCCCACAGCTTATGACTCTATGAGTTCACTAATACTTAGATACATTTCTAATCTAATCTTTAAAACATTTATGCAGAAATAGTTGAGGTGGCCATACTCCCACCTTTTATCTTTTATTAAAATTGCATATATTGAACATCCACCTCTAGGGATTATCTGAGAATTTTATAGATATTAATCTATTCACCTTCCTCCCATTCCATGAAGTACATAAGTATTTTATTCTATTTTTAGAAAAGTAAGAAGGACATACAACAGACTTCTGTTCCTACTGAGTTCAGTGGTAGGCTTAAGGCTTAAGCTACTTGCTGAATGTTATACTGAACAATTATGCTGGGGCTTGGAACAAATAGTCACATTCCCAAGTCTGTACTTTGGTCACAATGACATCTTGTCCTTTTTTACAGAAGTAAAATTCTTCATGTGCTGTATAAAATTATCAACCCATACACACAATCACCACCAGTCTGTCTGCTAATTTAGGATGATTTTTTTTCTTAGGGAACCACAACCCCAAATACATTAATTTAAAATATAATACTGTATTTTAGTACAGAAAAAAAAAAAAAAGGATGAGTGGTTTGGGGATTTTTAGGTAAATTATACATTTATGGAAAAATAATTCAGAGCATGTAAACAGAGATGCCAGATCTGCTTTTAAAATTCATCCCCCTCTACAATTATTTGAGTCAATACACATAGGAGACTACTGAGTATAACTTAACGGATTGTAACATATTGCTCTTGACAGTAGGGCAACATATGTTAAGAAAGATCTAATGACTGGCACTTTAATGTGAAAAGAAACATCCAATCAAATACTAAAAATGAGTCAAGAGATGCTGATTACTTTATACTCATCCTTGTGCTCAAGGGTTTTAACCACCAATAGTTCAAGGAGAGTGTGTACTCCAGAAGGGAAGAGAAGAAAATTCCATTCTCTAGTTTTATGCATATATGAAATAATGCTGCCAAAATTATTTAAGTACAAAATAAAACTGTACAAAACAAAGCTCTCCTAAACCTGCTTATACTGGCACAACCTATCTGTTTTGACTCTGCTGATACAAAATGTATTTGCTGAAGTGAGTCCTCAATATCCTTGATTTTTGCAAAATTTAGGAAGACTAATTCCTTAGTGGTTGTTGAATCCACAATGAACATATAGCTGTCATTCCCAAAAGACTTCACTAGTGTTATGTCACTCAAATCAGATCTTTAACACTTAACAAGTCTTGGGAGAGATAAGGACAACCAAATCCTATCTGACCACTGAGCTTATTTCAGACAGAAATGTGTCATGAATTAATCATACAAGCAAACTCTTGTAGCTCAACTGGAATGGAATATTGTTTTTTCTTAAAAGGATGCCACAATCCCTGTGGGACATCCTAGCTATTAATATATTTACTCACAAATAACATTCAGAATTCTAAGAGGATACAGAAAATGCCAAAGCAAATCCCCTCAAGAGATGCAAGGCCAGAAATGAAAATATTTGCAAAATAATAAACCCACAGGGAACTCAACATTTTTTTCCAAGCTGTCATGCAAAGAAGCAAGCTTGATGTCAGAAAATGGCCATATGCTGAGGGAAGAGCACTGAACAGCTCTCCTTTTGCCTAAAGAACTCAGTGTGATCTGGATGCTAATTAAGATATGGAGAGGGTGGATAATTGACTGGAGATCCCAAAACATGAATCTATCTCTTTAAACTTACTGGACTGTATGTAAACTTATTTTAATAGATTTCTAACTGTGCAATACAATACATACAATACACAAGATTTCCTTCACAGTTAACATAGCACAATTCAAGACTAGTGTCATCAAGCAGAAGTATAATGCCAGAGACATTGAGAAAAAAGAAACACTTTATCTATTATCTAGTCTTTTCTTTCATAGAGGTCCAATAAAAACTCTTATTCTTCACCTCATTCACCCTTTGTCTCCTGTGAGAAGATCCATAGCCAAGTGGGATCTTTGGGGCACAGAGACATCAAGCCTTTTGCCCAGCCTTGTATAAGGAGGTCACTGGCAGGACCTGTGCAAATCTTGCAGAAATTTACATATTTATTACCTTTTTTCCCCCAGATGTTTTGTGCTGGAGCAGATTACCTCTAGCATTTATGTTCTCAAGTCAGTGATCAGGTATCCTCTGGAGAGCTATTCTGGAAGGAGGTATTGTTTTTACTAAGCATATATATTAGAGAGGCCACAGACAAAGGTGTGAGAATACCTAAGAACAGACTGCTTTGCCCTTGGTTTCTCTGTTTTATGCCAATTCAAAACAGTTTCACAAGGACTCTGAACCAGTAATTAGTTTTTTACCCTGCTTCGTGACCTCTGAGATTAGCAGACTCTGCAGAACAATGCCATCCAGTTCACTGACTTGGTCTTAGCTTAATTGTCCATGTGGGAGGAAGATGTGTGTGTCTATACATGACCAGGTGCTCAGGGCTCTGAGAAACCTCTGTCTACAAGCCAGAGGAAGAAAGTGCTCGTGAAACCGGTTTCCACTGAAAGGATCAGACCACTCTGGATCAGGGGAACTGGACTGAGGAGACTTGGTCTTTGTCCTATGAATCCATTGACAGGGAGAATGCTGGGCACTTTGACAAAATAGTATGGGGCATTTGCTTATGGTTCCACTGACCAGGGGAATGTAAACATTGGGGTGGAAAGGCTTGGGCTATTTTGTCATGGCTTCCTTGATCAGGGGAATGTAGGCACCTGGATTGCACAGCCTGGGCAATCTGCCCATAGCTCTATCGAACAAGGAAATACAGGCACCTCTGATCTCACAAAACAGAGCTGTTTGCAGCTTTGTGAGTAGCTTACAGTGTAAGTGAAGGGAATTGAAAGCAAAAGGAGCAGATCTAACCACACAGAAAATGCTGTGAACAGGTGGGATATGTGCCACTGTCTTTGCTATGGTACTGTCAGATTTAGCTCTGTGCAAATCCTGGCAGCTGATTCTATTAGTTTACAGGGGTTTATGTCCCCAGGTGCCATAAACATACAACACAATTATCTTACAGCATGCACTGCAAGCTCTTGTCCTGTTCCCGCAAGAAAAAAAAAGGAGCAAAACTATTTTACATGCTGCAAGTATTTAATTTCATCAGTTTGCTAGAAAGAAAGAAAAAGGCAAACAGAGAGAGAGAAAGGGGGAATCTGCTAATGGAGTTAGTAAGACAGACACTGTCATCACCACTTACAAAGCAAGGCCAAAGCACCCTGAGGGCAAGTCACTCTGCTACGATGGGAAAAATCAACCAGAGAAAGTAGCTCTTGAATTTGGGTTAGTATATCCACAGAGGACATCTAAGCCTGGGAATGAATGCTGCCATCTCTCTGGCACAGACATTGGTGCAGCCCTCCATTGTTAACCTCACCTCAAAAGCAATGGAAACAAACCCACCCTGAGCTAAAATGGAACATGTCCCTTCAGACATTTTTAAACATTAAATTAAAACTGTGGTACTCAAAACCAAACTGTTGCTGCTCTGGAGAACTATCAAACAGAATAAAAATTGTGACAAAAGAGTAACAACCTGCTGACAGGCAGTAGGCCCAAAGCACCTTTGGTCCAGTGAGCTTCACTGCAGCGTAGCTATTTTTTCTCTCCCAATGAATAAACAAGTTGGATTTGTTCAACAGGGTTCCCTCAATGCTTACACACTCTAAGCCAAGCTATGTTCTCGAGCACATAGTTCAAGTGGGCAAGCCAAAAGTCTGATGACAATTTCCCCTTCTTTCACAGAACTGCTTTGTGCCTTAGTTTACCTGATTCTGGAATTCATGCAAAAACCATGTTCCTAAAACACTTTGAAAAACATGGATGACATTAATCCTGCATTTATGCCAATAAGCCTTGGATTTCTCTGAGGGATGCTGTTGTCACTTGGCTCAGAAACAGAAGGAAGTAAACAGTGCTTGACAAGTTACCACATACTGGCTGAACTGCATAAAGTGACTAGGCTCAATAACCCCAGGGAAAAATGTTTAAAGTAAGGTATTTCCTATCTCACATAGGAAACAGGATGAAAGCAGGAACACAGACACTTTCTGTGGTTTGTCCAACGGGTGGTAACTCAGCTGTGATGTTCTGGGATCAGCTACAGCTTCACAACTGCTAATGCAAAGTCTTCTAAATAGGAACTATCACTTTCTCCAAAACGTTGCCTTGGAATGTTTGCTGTGGATGTAGAGTCCTATACCTATTCTTGGATGGATATCTTCTGTCTTTCAGGTGATTTATCGTGCCTTAAGTCCGGCTAACAAGATCGAAGATCCCTACAGCCCTGAGGCTCAAGATCTCCTGAAACTCACCAACCTCCGCCTCCTTTTGTTAAAAAGACAGGAATGCCCCTGCCATAGTTTGGAATCGGTAGAGAAACCTCAGAGATTTGCCCACTATGCTATTTATGACCTGATCATCAGGGGAAGCTGCTTTTGCAATGGGCATGCAGAAGAATGTGAGCTTGCCAACAGGACAGGAGTCATGGAGAACATGGTGAGTTCTGACACTTGCTGACTTACTCAACTTGTTACCTGCTTGTGTATTCTCAGCCTAACTGTACATTTTGAGTATGATTCTGTCCAAGCCTCCCTAAGCCTATCTAAAAAAAGCACTGTCAATCCAGATTAGTGAAACCTAAACCACTTTGGGAAAAGCTTTCCTATCACCCTTGCTGAAGTTCCATGTATATTAATTGCATTCCTAGACATGAGTCCTTCTAAAACCGCTGAACCTCAAAATACCCCAAAATTGTGAAGGGTCCTAGTGACTGAAACAAAGATCTAACCCCAAATATAGTGAATGAAATCTACTTACATGCCTGCACAGAACTGAACTAATTCTCCTTGATGCAAAGACTGCTCTGACCAGAATTTCAGCATCAGAGCTCCAATCTCAGAGTTTCTGAGTTTGTGGGACATGAGCAGTTCCATGATACTTACGGTTTCAGCCTTTGCTTTTAGGTTTTCAGCCTTCTGTGGTTTTGCTACTTTCACTACATAGACAGCAGTGTTCAGGATGTAAAAATGTTTTCACTCCTCTCTTTACCCATTCAGCTTAAAATAAATTAGATCTTAAAAAAAAAAAAGAAAAAACAATTTTTTGTAGGAAAATTATTGTATAGTACTATGATTAGCCCCTCCCTGTTCAATCTTTTATCTGTATTTGCTCCAGGATGTGCAGAAGATGTGAGTTGTGTCTGTGTGCATATCTAGAAGCTAAGATTCAGGGGAATGACCACTGCCTCCTTTTTGACTTAGCTGCAAGTATTATGTAGGAGCATTGTAGTAACAGGCACAGAGAAGCAATGGTAACCAAATACCCACGTACATCTGAATATGTACATCACAGACAGAATTAAAACCCTTTTAAACTAGTCAGTGGTTCCACTGGTTCCAGAAGGCCATCTGTCTCTGTAATGGGTTTTGAAAACTAAAATAAGCCTTAGAACTTTAGTCCTTGGTGTCCTCTGGCATAATAGACTCAAGAAATACATCCTTGGGTAATTTCTGTATACTCGATTTCTTTTCTTTTGGAACGTGTATTCATTGTCTTACTTTCAACTTTTCTAGATTCAGAGGTAGATAATGCAAAGTAATTAGGACTAGATGAGCTTCACAGTATTTGCAAAATAATTGCTGAATCAGTTCCACCTGTGGTATAAATCCAAGATTCGGCTACAGTATTCAAGCACGAGGTGATATTATCAGATAGACTCACTTAATACATAACTGCATGGAGGAAAGCTGTTTAAAGAGTTCATCCTCCCTACTGCAAACTGTTAAATATAGTGAAACCAAATAGATGAGTAACATGCTAAATGAATACAGCTGGTGGAAGAATAAACGCTCTGTCCATCAGAGAAGGAAAGCACGATGTTGTGTATATTATTGGCATAACCTTTGTAAACTATGACTGGATTTTTTTTCCCCACTAGTCACAAGGGAATAGAATCTTTCTCTGCCATCAGTGACTTCATGGGGCAGAAGATGAAATAGTTTTGATGAAATGCACTTCATGAGTGACTCATGTCCCAGGAGACAAGAGGGTGGATGCATCACATCATTCACAGAGCCACGGATATCAGCAAGTCTTCACCTAAGCAGGGATTCAAATGCAGCCATGAGAAAAGGAGAAAAGCCTTTCAGAGCTTTAACTACTTCTAGATTCTTAGATGAAGGCCAAAAAAAGACCATAAGTGAGCTGGTCTGAGTCCTTACATAAAGGTATGATTAAGCATACCTACATCATTCACTAGTGGATGCTTGTTGAATTTTTTGCAAATTTCTGATGAAGGAGATTTAAAAACAACCCTCAGCAGCTGTTTTCATTTTGACATTTTGAAAGCACTGCTTTGGTGCCTGTCAAAATCACCTCTGCTGCAAATGAAAGTGGTTTCTTCTTGTTCCCTCTCCCCCACTTATTATGGCAAGCCTCATTCTGCAGATATGATTGGAAGGTTCTTACTGTATCCTTCCTTAGTTCTTTTTGGTCTTGTATTAATCAGAACAGTGTGAAACTTTAGGTGGCTAAAATTTGCAATTCTACTCCCAGGTCATACATGCCTGGAATAACTATGATGATCATGCCATTTTGCTCCTCTTTTCTGTGCTTTACTCATTACATTCTAGCTCTTTCTCAAACGCACAATGAAAATCTACTCCTGGAAGTGTTAGGTTTCTGGATCCTTTCACAATTTCTCTCTTTCTTACCAGCTATGATATTGTAGTGTTGAAGGGAGAGTTCACATAGCTACAGATCTCAGGAAGTGGTTTACAGATATAAACTCTCTCATGCTAGCTAAGTGTGTAATTTTGCATCTCACAATATGGGAACCTCCTAGCCTACATGCAGAAGGAAAAGGCCTTTGTTCTTGTGTGGTGAGTACCAGTGATAGATTTCATATGAGCCAAACTACACTGCAGCAAAGATCTGTCATCTTGCAACTTCTTGGCAGAGATAGGGAAGGTTCTCTAGTTTCTCTACTTTCAGTCACATGGTGACTAAAAGAGGATGGAGAAAAGAGATGTTAGAAACAGATACTGCATGTCCAGAAAGGACCTGATTCATTCCACTGGCCACATCTAATATTTAATGAACATATGGGGAGATTAGGTCTCAAGATACATTGTTTGTAACTTAGCTAGGGTGGGTGATATCACAGCATGAAGACAGAGCAGCTTCACGTTTCCTGGGCTGCTGTCAAGTAATTAAATAAAATGCTGGAAAAAGACAGACTTCCACAGAAAGGCTTAAGTAAGAGGTGTTTCAGTCTCTTAAGAGTTCAGAGTCCTTCTACAATGTATTTATTTTCTGTAGTCAACAAAAAGAAAAACAAGTCCATGTAGAAAGCAACTGCAGTTGTTTGACATGGAATAAGCCCAAAACCTGACATCATTGTCAGTCTTCAGTCTTGGAAGAGACATAATTGTGCTATCTTGTAAGTCTGCTCTTCTCACTTTTGAAAGAAGTCTGTTCCATTTGTAGTACTCCTAATACTGCTAGACTGACACTATATGGAGGTTAAATAACAGAGAAAAGTAAAGCAAATTTCTTTACACTTTTGAAGCAAGATTTTCAACACTATTTTGGAGGGACTAGATGACCTATGACTACTAGATGGTCCGTCAATGACCAGTGTATCTGGGGATCTGTCAGTTCAGTCATGACAACCCATTCAGCTTCTGTGTTTTCCACTGAGGCTATCAGTAAGAAATGCAGGTCTATGGCAGGCAGTGTCACAGACACCACAGTATTGTAGAAATGAAAGGATTCAAGAAAATTGCAAATTGTAAAATCAACCTCCAAATGGTACATCCTTCCTCACAGCTTGAAATCCTAGAGAGTTTCGTGCATATTCCCTCTGGTCATAAGTCATTTGTGAAAATTGTGAAAATAAGTACAGCAAGGTTCAAAGTACACTTCCATGGGATCCAATGGAAATGTCCTTTGACTTCTTATTTTGGCAGCAAAACAGTAATAATTGTTCTTTCAATTTGGCTTTTTTTCTTTTTTAAAAACAAAATGTGCCCCCACCTCAACACAATTTTTCTAGATCACACTTCTCTTAATAACTACTGAGAAAATCATGGCAGACAGGGGGAAAAACTTTGAATAATTAAGATGGGAGCTGTAAACAATAGGCAAGAAATTTCTGAAATATTTGGGGCTTGTTGCTATTGGCAGTGATGTTTTCTTGTTTTCTGTTTGCTTTCCTCAGACAAAAAAAAAACCAAACAAACAACAAACCAAACAAAACCAACACAAAGAACAACCACCACCACCAAAAGGCACAGAGATGTCATACCCAACTTAAATAGATTCTGATAATACCTAAGGACAAAATCCTCCTTTCTGAATTTCAGAAGGATTATTCAAACTCTTAGTAGTTCTTCTGTCAATGAGGGAAATGATAGAGATTGTATTTTGCCACTGAAACTGCAGGGAAGACTTTTTCTTTCAAATGGAAGGCATTCTTATGCTGTTATTAAGGGAAGAAACTGCCAGGACCTGGCCACCTGAATACATCTAGTTATATTCTCCCACGGGGTGCAATGGAATCTAATTTCACCCCAGATATTGTTGTTGCAGGATATGTGAGGTTAGTAAGAGCAGTCAGGTTTAGAATCTGCTTCAATGACACATTAGCTGAGTCCATGGCTGCTTCCCGAACAAAGGTTACAAAGCAGAAAGACCACATGGATAGAACACAGAATCTAGACCAAAGTCCTTTCTGTTTGCCAAATATTTCACAATTCTCTTTCTAGTATGGACAGAGGAAAGCAAATGTGGATTAAAATGTTTTTGTATAAAGCATTAGGGTTTTTTCACTTGTCAATTATTGGTACCTACACTGCCAGGAAATTCTTACAAGTTGCCTCGGATGTTTCTTTTGCTTCTTTATCCTGTTTACAGAGACAAACTAGACTCCCTGTGGGTCTGATCCTCCACAATGAAGCAAATGGAAAGTTTTCCACTTACTTCAAAGGGAGCAGGACCAGGTCCTAAATAAGATTCCTTGTTTGGCATAATGGAGGTTACATAAGGTAAAACTTGTTTTTCTACAGCAATTTTCTAGGTGACTTGGCTGTTGTATCCCTTGCAAACATTACCTCCTCTTCAAATATCTTGTGCAGTTCTACTGATAATCCCCAGCTAAGTTTTCACATTATCTGATCCAAGCTGTGCCAGTCTGTGTGATGTCCAGCACTCAGAGATGCAGGAGGTGCTCTCTGTTGTAGTTGGCAACCCCAAGTAGTTTTTGTTTAAGCAAAAGTTACCCTGTGTACATCAACTACGTCAGTAGTTTCAGGAATGTTTAAAAAAAAATGAAAAAAAATGAAGAGCTTCTAGCTCACATCAGAATAAATTCTAGAAACAGATCCCTGTGCTGATTTTTTCCCCATATTAAAACTGAATATGAACTTTGAGCTCTGCCCATAATGATCTGAAAATATAAAAGAAGATCATAGAAAATAAAAGACCAAAATAATAATGAATTACATGAACTACATGAAAAGAAATTGGTGTTGCTGACACTTTTGCTACCCACAGTGGACTAAAGCATTTCACATGAATCCTTGTGGGAATGTGCAGGTGGATGAGAAAGTTTCAAGATACCTGTGTTCAGAAAAGACAAAGAAGCTGACAGGGGAGCATCATGGAAAGGTTCTCTTTAACTTTAGTGGGTAGTTTTAGTGAGTTCCTAGTTTCTTATGGTAAAATGTGCTTCAAAACTGTGACTGTGAATGACAGGTAAATTCTCAAACAACTGCTTAGAGAAAAACTGGAAAAGGATATTCAGATGTGTCCTGTAGGTCATATCCAGAGATCTTATTTTTTCACATTTACAAAACTCACCAGAAATCTTCACTGAAGGATACCTAAATCTTTAAAAAAAGCTTTCCTATAGATCCTTGTTTCTTTTGCTGTTTCAGAGTGACTGTGAAGAAGACTGGCATATTAAAGTAATGCCTCCACTACTGCCAGGTTCTTGGCCAAACTCAAACCCAACAACTCTGTCCTTCTGAGTTAAGAACTTCAATTCAAGTGAAAATATAGTACATATTTCCCCTTTATTTTAGATATGTCGTGTTCTCCAAATTCAAGCAAATTCTAGGTTGGCATCTCAGGTGCTTCCTTTAAAAAAAAAAAGTATTAATTCTGGTTAGGATTCTTATAGTTTCAACTCAGATGCTACATCTGCTATCTCCTAGAATTGCACAAAACCTGCTGTTGTTCTGATTAAAAGATCTTAATGGTTACAGAGTTCAGTTCAGTCCAGATTTAGGCTCTGTAATATGGGTTCTTCTCCATAGTTTTTTGTGAACATCTGTGGTTCTTAGGCACAAGACTAAAACTTTAACAAGGTTCTCCTCCCCTCTCATGAGAATCATCACTGCTTTGCATTACAGCCATTTCAGCTGCAATAGCAGGGATGCATGTAAGCAGTAGTTCACCCAGTTCTGAACTGATGTTCAGGGAAGATTCACATAATCTTAGGTCTAAAATTGTTCCAGGGACCGTTCCTAGGTGGTTTAGTAGAAGATTCTGCCCACTCGCTGTGTCTCCACTCAGCACTGTCCACTGAAGTGCAGGCCAGAGGAGAACTTTTGTGTTGCTGTGCAGCCTCATCCACCCGCACTGGCCAACTTGCCCCCTTTTAGAGGAGCTCTTCCCTTCTGTTGAGCTCTGAAATTAAATTAGTCTGAGTGCTATTCCATCCAATTCAAGATGGCTCATTTGGTGTACCCTGACAATATGCCATGGCATCTTGCATCATTATAAATGCTTGTTCCACATAGGGTGTGTGGGTTGCGCTTGTGCCCTGTTCTGGTTATAATCAGTGTCTTTAACTCGATATCAATGCAGGCTCTCCATGAGCTCTCCTGAGAACCTGTGGTTTGCAGCCAGAGCATCTGGCATTCATACCATCAACATGATGTTTTGAATTTGGATGGTTTAGAGAATAACCACAATTTTGGTGGTATGATCCACGTAGTGGTTCAGTCCGCAGGAATTCTGCACTTACAAAGTCAACAAGTTTTTCCTATGTTTTATTATTGTTGTGGAAATGTCTCTTACAACTACTGAAGTACAAATCAGAAAAACATGCCTGTTGAAGAATGGTGTTTTAAACACATGCCTAAATGCCTTCCTGAATCAGGGCTCAATGTAGACCCACCCATGCAGACACTCTTCCTCTCTTCCTACTTGTAGGAAACCACCTCTTGATTTGTGGGATGGTGTAGAAAACAATGTCATATCTGACATTATCAGCCTTTGAACACAGCTTTTCCTAAAAATAATGGCCATGGGTGAGCTATTTAAGCATATGTTAATGTTATTGCTTAATGCTGACATTAATAGTGGGTTTTATTGCTTTAAACACTTAAGTGATTTTCTCTGCTGCTTTCTTCCCAGTGAAAGAATCATAATAACCCTGCTGGTAGAAACATTTGATTGGAAACACTTGTAAATATATTTTAGGGCTTGTAAAATGTGCCATTCTTCTAGGTCTTTGCAAATTCGAAGGATTTTTTTTTTTTTGGCCTCTTAAAAGTCACATCTTCTCAGGAGCTGATATTGAAGGATTCACTACAGAGCTGCATGGATACATCTCTTCATTTGGACAGATAACAGAGTCCATTTGAACTCTAAGAGGAACAAAGCAGAATGGCAGACACTGTTTTGTATTTAATCACTCAAAATGACCCAGAAAGAGTCATCCAACTAAATGCAAGTAAGGGACTAGCCTCTGATGTCATTGCAAACTGCTGTATCCAAAATTTCTCTGGCGACATTACAAAGTGAATACAGAGCTCAAAGACAAACATTTTCTCCGAATCAGCAACAGTTGTTCTGTTCTGGAAGACTTCCAAATTTAACCTTCATTCACTAGGAAAAAAAAAGCCCCCAAACAGACTGGGAATAGCCCAGGAGAAACAGCAACAGCCACAACATTTAACGAAGGACAAAAAGTAAAAGAAACTAAATGGGCAGAAAGAAACGAAGAGGCTTCAGGTATGACACAATGCTGAACACAGTTTAAAAAGTAAAAACACTGCAGACAGACAGATTGAAAATTTCCACTTGCTCTCTCAGCAGTGAATGAGAATTCAGGTGAAGCAACTTTTGCAGTCAAAGGTTGATAATTATTATGTAACATCTTGGAATTGTTGTATTGGAGCAGACTATCGTTCTATACTATTAGCTAGAAATCCACCAGAAGATACTGAGCTCCATGGAAGAACTACTAGATTGAACTCATGATTTAGTATAGCAGGTCAAGCTAAATGATTAGAACTGATCAACTTGGCATTAAAATCCATGAAGCTATGGCCTTCTCTATGTCCTGATTCAAAGCTGCTCAGGTGGTAGATGTACAGATCAAAACCTTTAGCAGGAACATCGGACTGGTAACAGCACCACTGTACTGTGAGACAGATGAGGGAATGAATCCAGATTAAACACATTAGTGCCAAGGAGAAAAAGTACTTTAAACTTTTATTTCAACATGGTTTAGTTTCACAGCCCAGTTTACACATATCTTAGGGCATGATGCAGAAGATGATAGCACAGAAAGAAGTAGTAAGGAAAGCAGAAAAGTCTCAAATTGAAATTATCCCCAAAAACTTTTCATCATGAAACCACAACCTGAGAACATAGCTGCTATGCCAAAAAACGACAGCAGAGCTTTCTTTTGTGTTCATTAAAGCCAATATGGTGGTGATTGAGAGTTTAGCATAACATTTTTCTACCCTTCCTGGGCTAATAATATCCTTTAACTGCAAGTACGTCAGCCTACAAACTTCTACCCTTTGCGGAAGCTGATTAGAAAACTGGAAGTTTGATGCAGCAAGTGTCTGAGTATTTAAAACAACAGCTTTCATCTTTCAAAGCTCGGGGCATGTGTTAGCAACATGAGGAGCACACTCAGAAAGCAGGAATGCAAGAATACAAACCACTACAGGTTATGCACATAGTACTTCAGAATTGCCTTCTGAAATGAGGAAGTTGATATGATCACATAGTCTTCTTACCTGCCAGTGCATCTGGTCCATTCCCCAGCTTCAGAAAAGAATTGGTCAGTGACTGATCTCTCAATACAATAATGCTCCAATGAATGGTAATGAGGACAAGCAGATGAAGGGAGGTGTCATGAAAACAAATTCTGTAATATTCCTGAAGTACTCAATTATTGCAGCAATAAGCATGGTGGGCCATGCAAGCCTAACTACTTACTGCATCTAAGGATCAGTATATATCAAGTGATGCAGCATCACATACTGAATATTCAGGAGAAAGTGAAATATGACAGACATGAGATAGTAATCTCCAGGATCTCAATCATTCTCCTGCTGTACCAATGCCTTTATATCTATTCACATAAATCCACGTCAGAAACCAATTGAGCTTTAGCTGAAAAGTGGCTAGGTTTCCTATTTGATGGCATGAATCTCATGTAAGCCTCTGTTCCTCACACCTTGCTTTCAAGCCTCCTCCACCTGGATTGCCAACTCCAAAAATCTCTAAAGCTGAAGTATTTTTTTTCCTCAGATGCCTGATAGTATTCAGATATCCTAAATCTTCCAATTCCCTTAATCCAGTAGCAATCAAAGTACTCCTACCAAGCTCCTGGAGGCACTAAAAGGACAGCCCCAACCAGCTCCACCTGGGACTCCTGTCCATGCTCTCTGTCCATTGGCCTGGAGACTTCATTTAAGCTCAGTCCCAGGGAGCTGTGGTACTAGAAGCCTGCTCTGTGCTCAGGATGGTGCTCCTTCAGTAAGGGTACAGCCTCTGCTGGGCTAACCCTCATTGTATAGCTCTTCACTTCTTAAAGAGCAACTGATCCTTGTTCCTCCCTGACAATCATCTCCTTAATGAAATTTTTCTTCCTGCAACTCAGACTCTGCTTTTTAGGGCTTAGGTAAAAAAAAAAAAATCCCCATAATCTCTGTTTCTCTGTATTCTCTACTTTGGCATGATCATCTTTGTCTTCCAGTGAGATGCTATGTATCCTGCAGTCTGGTATTTGGTAGAGAGCACAGTCTTCTAGTTTTTTTAGACTCATTTTTGTGAGGGAGATGTGGACTCACCTCAGCAGTGAATAATAAGTCAGGGACGAGCCTGTTCTCTTTGTGTTGGCATTGAGTGTGACTCTCATATTTTCCCTTCCCTAAGCAGCTATCTCATTTCCTATTTTATCTGACATCTTCCTGTATTTCATTTTTGTTGCTTCCTGAACTTTGGTCTCTGGCTGCCTCTCCAATCTCTCTCTAACAGAAAAAATTGTTTGTCTTGTTACTTGCAGTCACTTCACCTACCCTTATTTCACCTCATGCTTAAGAGTAATAGGTCTCTTCCACAGCTCAGTTTCTCCTGCATTAACCAGGAGATGGCCACTTACATCCATTAATCACCTTTCTCAGGCATGTTCTACTTGAGCTATTGGTTTCTGCTCCTTTCCCTTATCCAACTCCTTTCTATGTTTCATTGTCACCCTGTGTTGCACTCTCCTTTGCTGTTTTCCTGTGAAAGCTATGAGATTATGGATGAGATACTCATCCACAGGCACATGGCAGGTTTGCTTTCTCTTTGCCCCAATGCCCATCAATTATTTACCCTGTTCTTAAGCCTTGCTCTTAAAAGGGGGTAGTCCTCAGACCTAACACTTATTTAAAACATTTCTGTGCCAGTCCCACCAGTTACTTCTGCCTGCTCAGTGACTCTCCTGTCTGCTGGCAGCTTGGTTTTTCAACCCTTTTGTCTAAACCAGCCATCCTTCCACATATATTTGGTAAACTATTCAATAGCAGGGATCACAGGCAGGAAGCTTCCTTTATGCCTCTGTCCTACTCACCACATGCCATTCCTAGATAGCCTCCACAAGCTGCAGTTTGCAACAAACCCGTGGGCAATAAGCAAACTAACACATCTACTTACCTCCAAAGAACTACCACACTCTTCCTTTCTCACTGCATTTTCCTGTTTACGTTCTGACTAATTGTTCATGAGTGTTGACACCATCTGTGCTGTGCACTGTAAGCACAGGGTCCTGTGGAATAATGAATATTTGATTATGTCATTCAAGGCTAAAGCAAGATTGCATGGTTTTGTTCTGCCATTTTCAAACTGTACTATCTCAGCATTTCTTTCATGTAATTTTTAATGTAGTGAATACATAGTTTGTGTATGTGCCTCTAAAAAAACCCCAGTGGGCCAATTTACAAATTTTATATTTAAATACACTAACATTTTCCTAAGAAATGACTGGGTCCAAGATTTTTGTTGTGATCAGTTTTGGAATGAGATGTTAAGTTCAGACAGTCTCAAGTCCAGGGATGTTAAAATCGATGTTTCTGGGTCAGGCTCTTTTTATCTTTTCTCACTCCTGGTCCTTTTCTCTGTTCTATGGCTTCTGAAAACCAGTCCCTGTGTCCACAGGGGGTTATTTACAAGCCTAAAGTGCCAGACCCAAATAGGGAGAAGCCTGACACTGTTGCTTATTAGTATTTTTGTCTCTGTAATTTGTCATCCTATTTAGCGCTTTGAACGTGGGTGACTTTCTTCTTCAAAGGCCTGGAGAGGCATCACGTAATGTGCTACATGCTGTATCCTCCTGAGGTTTACTGGTGCTGAGCTCTGACAGAAATGCATACCCTGAAGTCTGTGCTCAGTCTTCCGTGAGGAGGCAGCCAACCGCTCTCTGCAGCAGCAAATCTGCCAGCTGGCCATAGAGGGGCAATGGCATCAGCTGCAGCCTATCCCCTTTGCTAGCTACACAACATATCTGGTCTGGTAGGATTAGAAACCAGAGGAGTGGAGAGCAAATTGCGGCAGGGAGATGAATTTGGGGGCAGGGGAGAGTATTCATGCAACTGCTCTTTTGAACATTTCTCTCTTGATCCCCAGCTACCTGCTATGTGAGATGGGGGAAGGGGGAACTGCAAAGGGAGAGTCTGACTTTCAGGAAAGACTGTGGAGAAACAAAACTGACATTAGTGGTGAGATTAAAGGATTAGATTCAGTTCAAACCACAGTCAAAACGAAATTTCAGCCTTGGCTCTTTGTGTAGCATGCAGTGGGCCAGGACTGTGACAGTGGCTACAGAGTTTAGCATCCTCAACAGCACATGGAGGGAGAACCTAGTCCCTGGTTTCTGTGCATTTCCTGACCTGGTACAAGTGTCTCATTGTGTGTGAAATGTATGCTACTAATTAGTAGCTTCTCTTGCGATGAGTGTGGAACATGACCTGTGGTACCACCTTACCCTTTTTCCTACTCCTTATGCTGCATAATTCCTCAAATAATTTTTCCAGGATGCCGTTTCTTTGAAGCATGGGAAACAAATATTGGAATCCTGTTTCTTAATTAGAAAACCCAAATCACAGTCTGTAGGAGATCTGCCTATTACATTCCTGGTGCAAGCAATGACCTGAGAACAGGTCATTGTTCAGTAGCAACTTTCCACCTGAGGGCTGAACAGTCTCAATTTCCAAGGTCAGGTTTCTTGTCTGACTACCTGATTCCAAAATTGGCATATACCAGAATACTTTTATGACTAAAAATAATTATTGTGTTCCAACAGAGGCAGGTAAGTACAGAGGATGCAAGTTCTTTTCTTCAAGTAACTTTTCAAGCAAATAGTCGCAGAGAAGTCTGCAAATCAGCCATTTATAATCAAGGCTTTTTGCACTTTTTTTCTCCCACAAATATTTTGTAAACCATTGCTTCCTAGCTGAGTTGGGTTTACGTGCTAAGTGCTTGTAGGTCAGCACCGTTCTTCATCCATGCCAGCTTTTACTCACTTATTGTTGATCATCTTCCAATTTCTCATTTATATGGTAATAAGATGTTCAAAACCAAACACAGCATTGCAGGTGCAATTTCCTGTCCACTTAGAGTTACATTGCATTTAGTTACACAGCCCAAAATTTTACTAGGCTTGTTCTGCTAACCCATTTGGTTGGTGCCTTCTGTACCTAAGTCCCTTCAAACATTAGTGCTTTTCTCTCACAGAATGCATGTACTGTTGTTCTGTGGATATACTGGTTTGTATTTTCCAGGGTTTTTTAGTTGTTGGGTTTGGGTTGGGTTTTTTAGTGTGTGTGTCCTACATTTGTCACTCTTCTAGGAGGTCCAGGACTACTTGCTTGTTCTTCCAACAATTTATTTTAGTAATTCACAGTGATTTCATTGCCTTCTTCCACACTCTCTTTCAGACCACTAATATCAAATGAGACTGGGTCCAGCATCTTCTGTTAGATTGTGCTCTTCTGTGACTCAGCTCTGCTAGCCAAGAGTCTGACACTATCTAGAGCCAAGCCACTATCTAGAGATGACTGGCTGCTCAGGCTCTTTGCATGCTCTTTCCCTGAGCATGTACATCAAAGTAAACTGTGTTAGCTTACCCAGTGTAAACAGACTACAGGTTGTTCATCAATGTACTAGTAAAACAGCCAGCTGAAAAGTCAGAAAGAAACTGTTGCCACATGCAACATGCATTTAAACTAGAAGAGGAAAAATCTGCATCTTGAGTGACCACATGAAGAGACAAAGCTACAATTGAACCTCCAGGCTCTGTGGGTTTCCTAGGAGAGCCAGGCAGTTGTGTGGGAGTTGTGCAGGCAAGTTCCAGCTCCTTATGAGGCTGTTAGGCACTCCGTGTCCTTGCTTGCAGCTATTTGAATGTATTCTCTTGCCTCTGACAGGTCCATGGGAAGTGTGTGTGTAGACACAACACAGCAGGGGACCACTGTGAGAAATGTGCACCGCTATACAATGATCAACCTTGGAAGCCAGGAGATGGAAAAACAGGGGCACCAAATGAATGCAGAAGTAAGTGCAGGGGAGTTTTGAGACCCAGGCTTTCAAGATAAGAACTCACTGTGCCAACAGGCAAAGTTACCTAACAAAGACTCTTGTCAATTTACACTAATGGTTCTGTTATAGACATTGGAGTGACTAATGGAAAGCTTTGATATTTACATTGTTTTACTGCAGCTAACCCATTTGGCCTGTTGGGAACTGGAATTTACAAGGCAGAAATCTGGTTTTCACGCAGCTATGTCCCCTTGCATGTTTTAGTGTTCCAGGCATTTGTGGAGGGTTTATAACACCATCAGATTGGTTTGGTTTGTCTTTACTGTAAGAAAATCACACAGCTCTCAGTCACCCAGGCTTTTCAGACCTCTGTTGCAATTTCTTGTTTTCACAAAAATCAAGGGCTGCAGGCAGATGAAACATGTTACATTCAGGTATTTTCTCCAAGATTCACATCATGAAAATGATACCATTTGAATAGTATTGCTGTGTCTGTCTTACAAGCATGAAATATATTCTGTTCCCCACCAGAGTGTCGCTGTCACAACCATGCTGACAGCTGCCATTTTGATCTGAGTGTCTGGCTGGCATCAGGAAAGCGCAGTGGTGGAGTCTGTGACAACTGCAAGCACAACACAGAGGGGCATCGGTGTCAAAGGTGTAAACCAGGCTACTACAGAGACAGAGGGAAACCCATGTCTTCTACAGAGGTCTGCAGACGTAAGTGAATATTGTTACATATGGCAAAGACAAATGGATGGTGAAAGAATCATCGAAAGAATGATTAAAAGAAAGAAACCAGTAACTGCTATAGAAGTACCTCATGAGTATGACTAGACTGTCTTCGTCTTCTTTTCCTAAACTGCAGTTTTCTTATCAAGGTCATCTTCCTGATTTTCTGTACCTGTTTCTCCCATTGGTATCACTTATTCTTTGGGTGATAACAGCTACACTTCTTCAAATGCATTGCATTCCAGGAAAGGTATAGTCTTCTTGTGCTTGGGTTTCAAATAATATGGTTCTTTTTTTCTTGAGGCATATTTTGTTTGGCTGGGTTTTTCTACATCTCTCAAGACTGCACGTGTCTGGTGTGAAATTCCAATTGATTGTGCAACATCTGTGCACATGAACACATATAACAATGGCTGCAGGAGGTGTAGGAAGCATGAGAGCATGCCTTTCCACTTGGGAACAAATAGATCAGAGCTCACAGAGTTATCTCTGGATTCTACAGCTCAGCCTAAATTAATTGCCTCATTAACACTTCAGCAGGATGTGTTAAGAAGCAGCTCAGCATAGAGGCACTAATGGTTCTACCCAGCGGGTGGACAACCTCTGGATCAAGGTAGTTTGCACCTAACCAATCTGGAACATACCCCACATCTCCCCTACTTAGTGTAAACAATTCCTGAGTATCCTGCCAGTCTTCACATCTGTTTCCATCTGGCATCTCTCTGGGAGGTTGCTATTTCCAACGATATACATAATTTAATTTCTCCCTTTGGATAGTTTTCCTTCCCCATACCTCAGACTTCGGTTGGCAGCACAAAGAATTTCATCCTCTCTCATCCCACACTCATGCCTACTGGCATTGTGTGCTTTTAAAGCATCCTTGGCTCCGATGTGTTTCATCAAGACTGTTTTTAAACACTCACACAAACACTCACAAACACTCCTCTCCCTAGGACTGTATGGCCTATGACATTGCTTAAACTTTCTGGCCATGATACATTCTATGTTTCTGCTCTTTTGTATTCTTTCCACTGGATCTCAGTGCCAGCACAGACAGCTTCCATGCAAACCCTTTCTGATTTCTCAACGTCCATCCCAGAACACTGAGTGAGGCTGAGCTTATCTAACTCTCACTGTATTCCAGTGCTCTGTGGTGGCTCTTTTCTAGTCCTCTTTGTGCTCTGAGCAGATTTACTGCAGAGAAATATTGTAATGAGAATAATTTGTTTCGCCAGAAGATTAATTTTCAGTCTCATAGTACCTGAAAGAATCTATGTATGAACTCTTGTATTTAACAGCAGGGTGATGGTTTAGTACCCAACATCATGTGTAATGTTAGATAACAGATAAAGTCAAGCAGCACTGGAAAGCAGTGAGGAGGAAAAAAAAACATTGTTTGAAAACACAGCCTATCTCTGAAGAAACTCTAGAACAGTTTCCCTGGATGAAATCAGACCTTTCTACCTCTGCCTCTTTTGTCTGGTCTGGTTACAGGCCTCTCAGTACCCCCTGCCAATACACCACAGAGCAAAAGAAAAACTGTTCAGAAATTTACCTTGCTGAAAGAGTTTTATTCCTCTTGTGCCAGTCAAGCACAATGATGTTCTTTTCACCTGGGAACACTTTGCTGCCAGCAGAAGGCCTCAGCTTTTACAGCAGACTGATGAGTGCATGATGCCTGTACCTGTGTGGAAATATAAGTGAGACTGTGGCTATATAGCTATAAAGTCCGTGCCTTTTCTATTTACAGTGAGGAGGAGAATTCCCACAGTGACATTTGACAAATTAGCTTAATAGGGTGGTGTTTTGTATGATGAAAGAAATGATCCCTAAATTCTTCCCATGTGGTTTTCAGGCAGTGTATAAGCATGTGCTTCATGTTATGCTGTACCTCTGTGAGGAATTTTCAGGGAATGCTTCACTATTGGTTATTATCAGTGACAGGAAAACCAGAAACATGAATGCAGACAGGCAGAGTTGTTTTGGTTAGAAGATTTCACCTCCAGGGCCATCATCATCAGCTGCTTATGCCTAGAGCTGATATTAAAATGAAAGGCCTCTTGCAAGATGTAAGACAGAGGCTGCCTTCTGCATCCTTTAGATTGCAAAACTTGCATTGCTATTAAACTTCATAGAATCATAGAACCAGTCAGAGTTGGAAGGGACCACAAGGATCATCCAGTTCCAACCCCCCTGCCATGGGCAGGGACAGAACCTCATCCACCCTGGCCTTAAACACCTCCAGGGATGGGGCCTCAACCACCTCCCTGGACAACCCATTCCAGGCTCTCACTACTCTCATGGTGAAAAACTTCTTCCTCACGTCCAGCCTGAATCTCCCCACTTCCAGCTTTGTTCCATTCCCCCTAGTCCTATCACTACCTGATATCCTAAAAAGTCCCTCCCCAGCTTTCTTGTAGCCCCCTTCAGATACTGGAAGGTCACCTCGGAGCCTTCTCTTCTCCAGACTGAACAGCCCCAACTCTTTCAGTCTGTCCTCACAGGAGAGGTGCTCCAGCCCTCTGCTCATCCTTGTGGCCCTTCTCTGGACACCTTCCAGCATGTCCATATCCCTCTTGTAATAGGTGCTCCAGAACTGGATGCAGTACTCCAGGTGGGGTCTCACCAGAGCTGAGTAGAGAGGGAGAATCACCTCCCTCGACCTGCTGGCCACACTTCTCCTGATGCAGCCCAGGATCTGGTTGGCTTTCTGGGCCAGTTTGGTGTGGTATGAGTAAATTATTCAGGTTGTGTGATCCTAAAAAGTGTGGCTACTCAGCAGAAAAACAGTTGATGCTTTGAGTGTTGCTGATATTTAAGAAATTAGACAGCTGGACTATCAGTTACCTCAGTGTGCTGATCATAAATTGAAGAGCTGCCACTTCTGAACTAGCACATTTGTGAGGACTTAAATGCACCAATTCCAAGAAATCATCTCACTTTGAGAAAACCATGCAAACAGTGCCAGACTAACAACACTAAATAAAATCCCCACCCACTAGGCAAGTGCTGAAAAGCTGTAATAAACTGCAAATTAGAGACGGAATGGGTGATGTGGGTGAGAGCAACCTGGTCCTCGGCTTCCCGTTTTGAACTTGGAAAAAAAAAGCCATCAATGGGAGATCAAAACTTGACCCTTGTGTACAGTAGATACTGAGCTGAGAAAGGAAATCTGATGAAAAAGCTGAATGAAATGCTGTGCTAATCCCTTTGAGAAAGCACGCTTGAAGAGTGCTCTGCCATCCAGAGCAAAGTCTAGGTTCAGCTGTAATATCCCCCTCAGGCTCCCAGAAAGTTAACAGGGCACTGCTCAGGCCCAGAAAGAGTCTTTAAGCATTAGTCATAATGAACAGCATTCTCTCTTAATCACTGCTACGAAAAAAATGTTGTATAACAATCGGATGTGCAGGCACTATCCAAACCATCCTTTGCTGACCCTTCAATGTGAGACTGCTGCAAAGACATTCCCTTGAAAAAAGGTCTGTTGAAATTTGACCTGTAAGTGTGAATCTGCTACTCCTATTTGACTGCAGAGGTAGCCTGCCTCTGATCCCTTTGCTTCTCCTGTTCCTAGCAGCTGGGAATGAATGACAACCAGATCATGTGCAGAGTATTGTTTGGACATTGCTTAAATCTGTGTTTAAAAAAAAAATGGAAGGCATGAAAAGAGCCTCAGAGCAAGGCACACACCTGCCTGTTATTGGGGGTGACAACACAGGATTATGTAGTGTGGATACAGACTTGTATGGAAGCTTTGACTTGGAAGCCTAATCGTTTCCTAACCAATGGTTAGAAAAGCTGCTGTATCCTTGGCTCTTTCCTGTGGCTTATTTGGAGGCTTAAGGGATCCTTCTGAAACGGCACCATCCTTTGTACTTCACCCTTTGCTTAGCTTAAAAAGTAATGCAGGCATGTAGACCATTAGAAAGGGTCTCCAGGAAAACAAGCTTTTTCATTCTGAGCACAAGGATTGAAAATTAAAATGTGCCCAGATGTACATGCACACACATACTCTGAAAAGCTCTGCTTCTCATCCTTTTACTTCTGAGCAGAGGGAGTGAACTCTTAATTGTAATATCACAAAGGCCTGATTACATCTTGGTTCACAGTCTGTCTTAATCAGTCTGACCACACACACAGCTGTCTATCTTATTTCCTTCATTTAAGAAACATCATTGGCTGAGTCAATCCCCACATCTGACATGCTTTAAAAATTGACCTGATTTGGTCATATGCTCCAAAGATGCACATGTATATATTTCAGATTCCAAAGACTTTGCCTGATTTTTCATTTTGCCTGTTTTTCATCAAACAGCCAGAGTCTGCTCATAGCTGTATTTTATGCAGTAGTATTAGACATAAGTTTAAGGCAAGGATACCTCCAAGTCTACTCAATTACTTGCAGCACTTGCTATTTTCCTATAAGTTGGGACCATATTGTTAGAACCATATTATATTTTACATCTGTGTCTAATTACATGGGAAAGGCAGCTGTGCTGAGGGCAGACAGATTTATTGAGGACTTGAGTGGAGACTGTTGTATGAATTATTCATTTTTCATTATTGCTTGTCTCCTTTTTACAGTAGTTTCTGAAAAAAACCCAAAAAACCCAAAAAACACCAGTACAGGAGCGAGACTAGAAAAGGCAAGAGGATGCTTTGTGGTACTTATGACTGATAACCAGTCCTGAAACACAATGATGAAATTGTTCATTATACTGCTGTCAAGGGGAGAACCCAAATAAACCAGCCATCTCTGAGCCAGAACTGTCTGCACACCGTCCCTAACATAATTGATGATGCCTTTGACAAACAAGGCCATTGTCATGTCGGCTGGTGTTTTGTTAGGCAGGGAGGTGGACGGAGGGAAACCAAGGGTTTGCCAAATGTCTTTTGAAGCAAAAGAAGAAGAAGCAAAAAAAGAAAGAAGAAAAAGTCAACTGAGAAAGATGTTGGTTATCAAACATTGGGAAATGTAAAAGGGTAAGGTTTTGAAAATTTCCTTTTATGTTTCTTTAATCCTGAGGTTTATCCGCAAATATGTAGTACTGTTAAACAGATAAAGCTCAGTCATCAACAGCTGCCCCTTCAGCATGTGACATGTGGGCTCTTATTTTGGGAGTTACCTTAGATGCACAACTGGGATTTTGGCCATAATACTCTGGAAGCCAGACAATGTACACACCCAAGCTGAAATGCTAAATAAACACAGACTGAGCAAAGCGTTTGCAAGCCACTTGTATAACTCATTTGAAAGTGTTGTCCGTTTACTTACTCAGCTTGCTCTCTGATCCACCAGAAGCTGTCCTGTATTCAAACTGGGGAATATCCCCCATAGTTTATTTGGCAACATTACTTTTCCTGAACTGTAACCCAAAATGAAAAGAAAAAAAAAACCCAACCATTTTTTTTCTATCTCTTCATCAGCTTCTGCCACTGCTATCACTCACTGTCCTGTAATACTTCCCCTTAGGGATAGCATGGGAGAAGATTTCATTCCTGAATCAGGATCTAGTCTCAATTACTGCTAGGCAGTCTAGTGATGCTAATGATTTACCCATCTGTTATGTGACACTAAATGATGAAACCTGAATGTCAGAAATAAGATGGAAATAAAGTCATAGAAATATAAGAAATTAGAGGTGAAAACTCCACAGGTAGATCCTACATACAGAGATGTTATAAAGTAATCAGAAACCTGGAATCAAGCCAACCCAGATGTTGTCAACTTATTTCTTGTGGCTGAGACCTGTCTGCAGTAAAGGAAGCATGTGTTTCCCCTCCTTATCCTCAAATCTAAGACCTTTTTGTCAGAGATGGATGGAACTAAGTGTTTCCTCTCTCAGGGTGATGTAGTCAGCTCTGCAAAAATCTGGGCAAAGATAATTAAAATTAAAATTGAGCAGTAACAAATCAGAACTTGCCTTTGAAACTGTCAGTGCTAATGAGCACTTCATTGTTACACCTGCTCTCCAGAACTGACAGCAAAATCCCTGGGTTTGCTCCCGAAGTCAAGACTGCTTTGTGGCAAACAGGCGAGCCTGCTGCCATCCACCAACCAGCTCATTGTGTTGAGTACATTGCCCATGACAGCACACTTCTTTTCTGTCCTTAGGCTGTTGTGCTAGTGCCCCTTGAAAACAACTGACTGAGATCTGTCTACAACAGAGTGTAATAATATTATTAAAAATATTGGCATAAAGAACACAGGGCACAGTGAAAAAATAACTATGTAGTAAAATCATAAGAGAAATGCCCTTGAAACAAAACAGCTCTTGTACTATTTTCAAAATATATTTTCTTTTCTTGAGCATCCAATAGGAGGTTGCAGATGAAAGTGAATCTGTCTCTGCTACACTTAACACTCTTTATAGTCACATCTTTGCCCCTTCCCCTTGGAAAATGATGTGTGGAATCAGAGTGTTCATTGGCTATCTTATCTGTGAGCCCATGAAGAAAAAGAGTTTGATTAGAAGCAGTGATGGCCAAACTTCAAAAGCTGTGGTGACCATGTTTAGTTCAGATAATCACCCAAAATGTTGGCCCTTGATCCAAGCTATCTAAACATCTTGGGTGTTCAACATTTAACTGAAAATCTCTGTTGAAGTGAGTCTTAGCCATGAGATTTTTATTTGTGTCCTCTTCCAGATGGATGAAGAAGTGATGCATTTCCTTTTCAGTCTCCACTATAAGCAAAAGCCAGGGCATGCTGCTTTGTGAATACAAAAAAAAAAAAAAAAAAAAAAAAAGATATTAAACATGAAGGTCTGGAGTTCAGCTCATTTTCAGTTCTCACTTTAATCAAACTTGTCTGAATGTCAGAAATGAGTGGTTATGTTTATTGCATCTCAGCCTTTCTGCCCTGATTAAGAGGAGTCAACTGTGTTGGCTTTGCACCACTCTCTGTAACTATATGACATTCCACCTCACTCCCTGATGCTATCTCATTGGGAATGTACTGTGGGGTTATGACAATTTATTGCCTGTGAGGACAGAGTTGCTCTCAGGATCTGTTTTACTGACAAGTTGCTGTTGAGCTGCCAGGCTGGTGTCAATATGGCAGTAGCATTACAAAAATCTTGGGGGGGGGGGGTATTTTGTTTGTTTGTTTGTTTGTTTTTTCTATTTTTTTTCCTTCTCTTTGCTCAACTGCAGCCTCACGTAAAATACATCTAGTCAGTTTAGAGATTTTCTCATATTCTTTTTGGCTTCCTTGCAACAAATCCACTCATCTGTTTGTACAAAAAAATGTCATCAGCTTCATTACACACATACAGCACTGTGTGGTGAGTTGTGTCCCTTAGAACTTGCACTGAAGGAAATTTGTGGACTCTTTTGAGGCAGAAACAGAAAAAAAAATATTTGAGGTCATCTGCATAAGGTGCATCTAGCCCCAGAGGAGACAGTCATTTTGTGATCTGTGTTCACAGAAAGACAATCTAGGCTCCAGCTATCATTTTTCACCTTGCCCATCCTAGTCTGTCTTTTGCAAAACAGTTCAGAAGGGAATCACCTGCAAGCCCCTTTAAAAGTAAACACACTGGAGGCTTCCTGCTGCCACTTCAAAACCCTGTAGGGCCAGGAGTTCTGTAGAAGAGGTTCTTCCTTCTGCAGGGAAGAGCTAACTTTCACACTTATGGGTCCCAGTTGTACTTGCTTTGCTGTGCTTAATGAGTTAAAAAGAAACAAAAATAATGTTGCAAATGGAGGCTACCAATTCTGACTTAAAACTACTGAACATAAGGTAGAGGGCATGAGTTTAACAGCCTTGCAAAAATGTCTCTTAACAAGATGACCCCATGGCACATAATCTGAGTCACTTCTTACCCTCTCTCCACAGCTTGTGCCTGCCAGCCAATGGGTTCAGTCAACGCAACTTTCAGCAGGAGCTGGCGATGCCACCCCAAGACAGGATTCTGCTACTGCAAGCCAGGCGTGGCAGGGCCCCACTGTGACAGATGTCTCATGGGCTACTGGGGCTTCGGAGAAAATGGCTGTCGCCCTTGTGACTGTGCCAGAGACTGTGACCAGCACACTGGAAACTGTTTCAATGGGTAAAGAAGCCCTCCTTTGGGTCGGCTTTGAGATGGGATCCCTGGAGATGCTCAAAGTGGAGCTCGACAGAGTTCTGGGCAGCCTGATCTAGTTGAGGATGCCCCTGCTTGCTGCAGAGGGGGTTGGACTAGATGACCTTCAGAGGTCCCTTCCAACCCAGACCATTCTATGACTCTATGATTCTATGAAATGCAAACAAAGATTAACCAAAAATACTGCAGCAGTGATAGTAGTTGGAGAATGCTGGAGGGTGCATGACCATGTGGAAAGGTGGCTGTAAATGATAAATGGTTTCTTAGATTCTACTTGGTGGCTGGTACACTTTAAAGTCCATTGTATTATCCAAAGCAACCTTGAAATGATGATTTTTTGCAGTAATAATAGGCAACTAGAGAATCCCATGGAAAATATGTACAGCATCTTTAAATGCACCTGTTTTCCTTGGGAATGGATAGAAGAGTCTGGAGACCTTGCCTCTCATCTGTGTCCAGGGTAAAATGAATTACAGGGTTTGTTTCTAGAGGGCAGATACCTGTACTCCAAATGTGTATTAATCATTACAGAAATCCTACAACTTGCTGAGTGACAGCACTTTTACAGGTCCTGCAGGTGCCCTCAAGTTCCTACTGAAATCCACAAGTGGTCTCTAACTTTGAGTCACTTAATTCAGTAAAAACAACCAAACCAAAAAAGGCCAAATACATAGTTACCTTTTAAAATGCTAAGTCAGCTGTGGTAAGGCCTAAATAAAAGCCTAGATCTTGTGATACAGCATGATCTTGTGATACAGCATGATCTTGTGTATGGCATGAAGTCTTATTTATATTCCCAACCTGAAGAAAGCAAAGCTCGTCTGTCTGGGTACAGCCACACGCTGCAAACACTTGCTTCCCAACCATCTTGTGTCCTAACCAAGTCTTCTGTTTTATGTGTCCTTCCAGCTATGAGAACAATCCATTCTTTAACATCCCCATTGGGGGACAAATCCCTGACCTGGTGCAAATGCCAACCAACGAGAGTGAAGAGGAGTGGAAATGGAATGACCATGAGCAGGGATTTTCTGCACTGAGGCACCCAGGTAGAGACACCCAGCCTGAGAGCCCAGAGTCTGGGAACATTTTAGAAGCTTCACTCAATGCCAGTTCTTTCTTCTCTCAACCCTGACAAAGTCCCCCACTCATCTCCACCTTGTCTGTCCCCCATCTGCTGGTGACATCTGCTACTCTGAACTATATAGGTTCTCATTGCACTTACATTATTTTCCAGACCAAGTATACTATCCAGGTTTGGAGTTGGAAATTGGTAAGTCATAGGCAAGATTGTGTAGAAGAAATATTCATCTTTTGTGGTTGTAATTATAGTCAAAATGTTTCTGATAGTACACAGCTCCTTCTCAAGCATTCAGTCCCTGTTCAGAACTTCAAATGCTACTTGTATAAAGATTGTGTCAGCCACCAGTGAACTGCACCACCTTTGGGGTGGAATGCAAATGATTTTAAGAGTAAGGTATTCCTCATGGCACAACAGATTAGGAAAGAAAGTCAAATATGCTGTGGCCAGCTAATGTTACAAAGTAAGCAGGGTTATAGAATGAGGTGGAGCCTTTAATACTTTATAGCTCTCACTTTTGCTTCCAATGTATGAAGGTCAGCACTTACAGGCATCAATGGGTTTCTAAGACCCAGAGGCCATATTGCCACCTATTCATACCTTGACTTTGAGAGGGATATTACCTTGACACCAACAAGGATCAGGATTTTTTAGTTTAAAGGACTGAGTGAGGGTGTTATTACTTACATGATTTATACTTCAATCTGATTCTTACAAATCTCTTTTCAGTTTATTTACAGTACCACAGACCCCATGAGAGCTGCATTTTACTTGACAGTACTGATCAGATTTCAGAACAATTATGGTATCATCTAACAAGGAACAGATTAGCAAATAACTGAGCTTACTCTCAAATTTAAAGTCTATCCAGATTATGGGAACTATATACATATAACTTCGTAACTGAGTATCGTTTGCCTTTGTTTTCTCTCTCATGCTCTGGCTCTTCTCCAATCCTTTGTGTTCTGTGGCTCCCCTGCTAGAAAAGTGTGTGTGCAAAGAAAAGGTGCTTGGAAGTGTCACTGACTTCTGCCAAATGAAATATGCTTATGGTAAGTGGGTGACATACCCTCAAGGTATGATAATTTTACAATATTCTCTCTATGCATGTTATAAGCCGATATCTACGAAAAATAACAAGACTAAGTCAGGAAATAAGAGGCAGGATTTCTTCTGCCTTTTTTTGTCTAGTGACATATCCAACTTCTCATCAGAACTGAACAGCATTTTTCATGAAAAGCTCTGTGGTGTCTCCTTTCCACCCAGTTAGCTTCCTTCTTTACAGCAGACAGAGTGTGAGAATTGTAACCTGATGGAATGGTTGGCTTCAGCATCAATTAATGTTAAAAGCCTTGCATCTAAACTACCATTGTTCTTGCACTCTTTATGCATTATGCATATGCAGGTTCAAATAGCCATTCTTGATTACCAAGAATGTATTTAATCCTGTTTATGAACACCTGGTTCATGCCATCACATGAAGCAAGAAAGGACAGCTCTGTGATTGAAAGGTTTGATGTGCTCGTGTCATGACACAACAAAGCCTGCTTGTGGGGCTGATCTAGACAAGACAACCCTGCCAAAAAGTTATGGCATCCTGTTAAATGAAAGGAACAGACATTTATCATGGTGACCAGATGTTGGGCCACGAAACAAAAATGCTTTTTCTGGTTTGTTGTGCAATCGTGAGATTTTAGACATGTGACATGTCTGCAGTCTGATGGGAAACTTCCTGACTTCCTTCCTGTAGAGCAGACAGCTCCTTCCCACAAGACAAAGTCTTTGAGAGCGTTAAAGCTCAAAACAAGTTTTCAAGCTGCAAAATATAAAGCCTAGAATCAGTGTGCTTAAAAACAGACTGTTAGCTGCTGAAGCATTTTCCACCTTTCCTATGTATACCTACATGTGTTTCTCTGTATTCCAAGCTTTTGCCCATTAAAAAGTGGTTGCTCAATAGCATGGTGAAAGGATCAGTTAACTGCTTTGATAGAAAAAAATGGGTTTTCTTCAAATTTATTTAAAACAACCATAACTGAAATGGGCACACTTTGGAATATGCTTTCTGCACAACTGCAGTGGGTTTTCTTCATGTCTTCTTTCAAGGTGTTAAAATTCTACCTTTTAGCAGCATAAACCAAAATTCATTTAGAAATTCATTGCTGTTCTCTATCTGGATGTGTTTTGTGGCAGTGATAAAAGCAAGAATCCTATCAGCTCATGACAAAGGGACCCATGCGGAAGTTATTGTGAAAGTAAAGAAGGTGCTGAAATCAGGCAAAGTGAAAATTTCTCGGAGCAACAGAAGCATTTACCCAGAATCCTGGACCAACAGGGGATGTACATGTCCCATTCTCAATCCTGGTAAGGACAAAATGCTTAACAAGTCTTTTCTTCCTTTCTAAACAGTGGTGAGAGTTATTTCTGATCATTAGCTGTGGCTGCTCAACATTCCCATCAGTCTGGGTCAGAGTCCTTTGATTCATCCACACCAAAGAGGGAGTCAATAGACAGCTGCAGTAAAAAGCATGTTCTTATCACAGAACAAAGTTTTAACAGAAAGCCCAAACGTCCTGGAAATGTTTTACTTTCAGTGACTCTATTTGATCTGTGACTAGAACAATGTTTGTGAGGGATAAAAAAAAAAAATCCCTGTATTTTTTATGTCCTAAATTTTCTTCTTCACTTTATATTCTCACATCATTTTTGAATTCTCACTTATTTTTGAAAAGCTAGAAAATGCTAAGAAAATTTTGGAGAGTAGAGGTAATTAACAACTTCTATGCCCTATGAGGAGCGGCTGAGGCAGCTGGGGTTGTTTAGCCTGGAGAAGAGGAGGCTCAGGGGAGACCTTATTGCTGTCTACAACTGCCTGAAGGGAAGCTGTAGCCAGGTGGGGGTTGGTCTCTTCTCTCAGGCAACCAGTGACAGATCGAGAAGACAGTCTGAAGCTGCACCAAGGGTGGTTTAGGCTGGATGTTAGGAAGAAATTCTTCACAGAAAGAGAGATTGGCCATTGAAATGTGCTGCCCAGTGAGGTGGTGGAGTCACCATCCCTGAAGTGTTTAAAATAAGACTGGATGAGGTGCTTAGTGCCAGAGTTTAGTTGATTAGATGGTGTTGGGTGATAGGTTGGACTTGATGATCTTGAAGGTCTTTTCCAGCCTGGTTAATTCTGTGATTCTGTGTAATGGTTTCAAATAATGAAAATTAAGTCTTCTTTCTTCTGCTGTAGATTCTTATGCATTCAGTGGTTTGTTCCATCAAAGTCTAGAGCTGACAACCTGTAGCATATCAGAAACCAGTCATGGTTGGAGAGTATAAAACCAAATTAATTTAATTTCAGACCAAATAAGACAGGAAAATCTTCAATAATGAGGAAAATAATTTTTAAAGTAAATAAAGCCCCTCTTTTTATTACTACCTTCAGACAGGTCTCTAGGTTTGATCCCTAACTACAGTCTATCAGAATGATCCACATTTTTTCACTTAATTATGAGAATTCCCCTGCAGCAGTGGAGTGGAGAAGTAGGGTAGAAATCAGCAGCTTTCTCCTGAGCTCTGCTGCAGGCAGAAACATCACAGTACTGACTGCAAAGCTTCACACTGGTGCTGGGAAATGTGAGACACTGAGCAGATACAGTCCTCTATTCAACCTTCCCTATTGCTGCCTTTCCTGCAATATGACTTAGTGGACCACAGGTAGAAATGTTTACTTGAACCACTTGAACAACAGCTAAAATCTCTGGATAAATATAACCCTGCAAATTTGAGCCTGGACTCTATTTTTTAAAGTAGAATTATAGAATCATTTAGGTTGGAAAAGACTTTTAAGATAATTGAGTCACACTGTAAACCTAACTGCCAACCAAATTCACTGCTAAACCGTGTCCCTAAGTAGATGCTAGGTGTTTAATTCTGCCAGCTTTTGATTATTCACAACTTTTCTTCGTATCACTGTAGTTCTAAGTCTTTGGGGCCATATTCTGGCATCAAATTCCAATAAGACAATAACTTTGGGTGTCATTAGGATGACAGGTACACTAGGGATTCTGTTTCATTAGTCCAGCGTACACCACAGAAAATTATGGCTTGTCATCATTCTAAAAGCAGCAGCTGATAGAAAAATTACTTCATGTTTTTCCCTCTGAATAGATTAAAAATGTATCCACTGAGTGAAAGGAATTCCTTGTGCTTCACTTAAAATGTAAAGTTTAATCATTTAAGACAAGTTCTCAGCTGAAATGAACCACATGCAAGAGGCAGTTGTTTTGGGAAAGGCTGTGTCCAATTAAACTCCATGTGATTTTTCCTGTTGTGGCAAAATGACTTGTACTGTCTCAGAAACTAATTTTGTTTTTCAGTCTCTGTATCAGGTGAAAGCCTGCATCTGAATTCACACTGAAATGTAATGTGGACCACGGGCTGTCTTTGAATTCTCACATCAAATTTTTGCCTTAATGTAGTCCAAATGAATAAGGTGTTTTCCTTTACCTAAACTCCAGTGGCAGAGTTTTGCGCATGAAGTATTTACCAGTGAAACTGTAGGAGCCCTGAATCAGACATGAATAAAGCATACTGCTTAAAGATGAGAACACAGCTGATCCCACACAGATACCTGAAGAGGGAAAATATGACAGGGCATTTTTCTCCTTTGGAGCTCTTCAGCTTTACTTCTCACCTCTTTAGAAACATAGGGCTGAAGGCATACAGCTCAGAAATTTAGATGCTAGAGATAGAGGTGTAATGCCTTTTGATATAAATTAAGGCTATGGAAAGTCCCAGTCTTCTGCAGATCTCAACCTATGACTAGACTGAACCCCTGCCCCAAGATCACAAGCATGCCTCAGCTCATGGTGGAAACCTTATTGTCTGTCTCTTCTTGGGACTTTCACACCCACCTTCACCCTCTTTTCTAGAAGGGTGGTAGTAGCAAGAGGACAAAGATCCCTGCAGATCTGTGTGCAGAACTTCACATATAACTTGTCACAGGTGTCTTTCTGTTTCTCTAATTCTGATCACTGAGGAAATTTTACTTACTACAGTTCGTACAACACAGAGTGCTCATACATCTACTAAGGCAACTATATGATTTCATTAGTAGTACTTGTTTCTTGTGACCAGGTGTAGTCACACATTTCTTTTGTTCACAGACCTCTTTTCTGAGGCCCTGCTACTTTTATCTTAGGTTAGAATCTAGGAAGTCTTGTTTTCAATTTTCACACGTAACACCAGCTTCCTCATCTGTTCAGATCCAGTTCTGCTACTCATACCTATACAAGCCAAAAGTGATGCTGCTGAAGCACAGGGAGTTACTATGGCTTAAAATAAAGGTCAGACAAATTAGTCTTGAACCTGGTCATCTCCATATGGAAGTACTTGATTTCTAAGTGGTAAGGCCATTGGAACCGTATCAATTTGTAGTTCTAGAGAATAATCATATGACCACACTTAACTTGTGTGCCCAGGAGTCAGCACTGACAATAATGTATAAATTGTATGAAGGTGGCTGAGGTGCTAGATGCCAGATCCTTATGAAACAGAGAAATTCTGTATTTAGTTCTTCTGCTTTCTTCTATTTATTGACTGAAGTTTTGCCTTTTTTTTTCCTTCTTAAACTAGGTACTGATTATCTTATAGCAGGCCAGGAGGACTCTAGGACCAGCAAACTCCTTGTGAACATGAACAGCCTTGTGAAACCCTGGAAAGCATATTTGGGAAAACAAGTATCAGATATTCTTCGAACTGGGTGCAAATAATTTCTGCTTCAGAAGTTACAGTGCTGAACTTTGCCTTTTAGTCACACTGCAGTGAAAGGTGTAGTTAGTTCATGTGTTCCCATTCAACAGACTCCTAGATGAAGTGAGGAAAGCAGACTTACCATCCTTTCTCTTTTCACATGCTTAGACAGGAAACTTGGGACATGACTACTTTCTTTCAATCAATGTACAGCCTTATCACACAAAATTAACTAGTGCATCATGTGTAGGTTACAAGTCAGTTCTTAATTTCAGCCTGATTCCACACACCCAGAGAATCATTTTACAAGGCAAAACTAAAGATATAGTTTAGTGTTTTCACACTTCAGGTCAGAGCCTGATATTAATACATATAAGCTGCTTAAATAATGCATTCATCATGTGAGTGTAGTGACCACTAATGGGCAGCTTTACAAGTGGCATAATACTAAACAAGTATGTCAAAGTAACACTCATTTAAAAGAGCTCAAACTGATTAAACATCAGACTGCAATTATGCCAATATAATGGGTTGCTTTCTAGAAGGCAATTATTTTTCTACTGCTGAACAGCAACATTCTGATTTGTGGCTTATCTTGGGACAAACTCCTTTATAGATGTACATTGCTATCATCAAAGCTTAGTGCTGAGGTCTGCTGAAGCAGCCACCTTGGCTCAAATTCCAAACCCAACCCTTGCTCTTGAAGGCCATTTTGCTCTTTGCTGTAGTACTTCAGTCTGTAACACTACAAAGGTTTCACAGCAATTACTATTTAAAAAACCTTAATGCTAGAAAACAGCCAAAGCATGTGAGGAACTAGCAGCTGGGATTGTAACACTATAAAAGCTACAAGGCAGAAGCAGGAGGGGGTAAATGGATTCTCTGGACTGTGTATTAAATTCAACCTGGCTTTTGAGCTGTGCTCAAGACCACTGGCATTTGATTGCACTTAGCACTCTCATACTGTATTACTTCTCTTGGTCACACTGCAGGTTAAGATACTGAAGCTAGGCTTCCTTCCTGTTGTGTCTGAGGATTACTTTTTTCCTCCACGGAAGTATAGGAGTGGTAACATCTGCACTCTAGGTAATAAAATAGTTCTGTTCTGCAAACCATTCTTTCTACATCAATTTTATCCTACCCTACAGTAATTTAGAGGTAGCTACTTTAATCATTCTCTAACACGGTATTTTGAGTAAATTATAGTTTAAGACCTGCATCCCCTGTTTAAGGACTCACAATCAAATGAAGCTGGTTGGAGCTCATTTCCTCTTCAAGAACAGCAGAAATTACGAATCAGTCTATTCTTTCAGGGAGTTACAGAGGAGAAGCATGCACATGTGCTACTTTTGCATATTTCTATTCCCTGTCTATAATTTTTAGTACTCTCAGGAAAGAGGAAGTATCTTCATTTAGCCCTGACTGGCACATGGAGCATCAATACTATTGCAGAACGATGGAAGTTCCAGTCTACAACTCAGACCTACATTTTGTTCTCTGTATCACTGGGTTCTGAAAAAACAGCTTCTTTCATTCAACTTATTGCTGGTTTCCTTTTAACTTCATGTTGGTTGAACAGGAGGAAAATCCACAGCACATTTGGAAATGGATGTCAGGCAGAGATCTCCAAACTCAAAGCCCCACTTTTTCCCCCAACAGTGTTTTTCCCTTCACTTGTTACAGGAGGTCTCCCCTCCTCAGGTGTCATTGCTTTCCCTCTTTCCCTTTGTTATTTATTTGTTGTTCCCTAAAGTGGTATCCAAAAATGTGGCATGCCCAGCAAAGCCATTTAATTAATGCAATAAAACACTTTTTAACTGAGGATGACTTTGGCTGAATTTGAAATGTCGGCTTACAGAAACGACGAGAGCAGCAACTCTTTGCTTTGTCTCCAGAAATCATCTCCCAGCAGAAAGACTGACTAGTCCTCTTTCAAATATCAATCAAGACATGTACATAAATTTACAGTCTGTCCTCAAAGGGCCCCTCAGAATCAATGAAAATCAATTGTAGGTATAAGCTAAGGACATGCTTTCCAAGAGAGCCCATTTTACTTGCAGGGGATCTTATTTAATGAAGATCATATTCCGTTTGTTTTTATAGTCAGTACCATGTTAAAGCAAACTCATATATTCCACTTTGTGATTTTTTTTCTGGGGAGGGTAAACATCTGTGGATGAAAGTTATCGTTTAATGTGGTCATTTACAAGCACTTCTAACTACTGTTAGTAGAAATACTATTTGAAACAAGAACAGTGATACCCTGGTGTGCTCTCTTGGGGCCTATGATGCAGTAATAGGTGCCTGACAAAAGCAAACACCGTTATACGCAAACAAGGGAGCCATTAATATATCACATATCAGGTGTCTCAAAAGTAGGTTATAAATACACACACTTTAGAGAAAAGTGTAAGGTAAGTGGAGTGGGGGAACCCAAAAATATTCAGCTAATTTCTTCTCCTTTCGATTTCCCATCCTTGCTGAATCTCTAATTTACTTGCTGGTACCTATATAGCTAAGTCTTCTTCATTCCCTTCATTGGTTAGAAATATTGCACGTTTTGTTCCAGCAACTAGCTGGTGTTTAATGGTTTTGCTCTACAGAGTAGCAGGTATTCCATAAACATGGAATTAATTTGGAAGTGAAAAATGAAAGCACATTAGGGTGAGTCAACAGTGCAAGTTGGCTTTTTAGTGGTCTCACCACTTGTTAGTTCAGGTATCTCTGAGTTCACAGGCAAGAAAAATAAAAGAAGAAAGTTCCTACTCACAGAGAGCTACCATGTGCAGTCTTTGTTCTGCATTGCTACAATCCAGGTAGCCTGTCTGAAAATTAGTAAGTAGAAACGAACTGCCACAGAAGGTATAACATTCCTGCATCAAAAAAAGAACTGTTTTGTAGATCACAGATCTGTGATCCTGTGACTTCCTGTGTCACCCAAGACACGCAGCATACTAACATGTAAAAAGGATGTGATTGCACAATACAGGAGTGGTTGCACAGCTTCCTTTAGTACATCTAAACGGGACCCATCTGTAAAATGGCCACATGAACAACCTTACAGCACCCAAGCAGAGAAGGCGTCTTGCACACAGTAGCAAGCACATACTGAAAAGTGGCAACAATGCATCCTGCATAAAGATAAAATAGAAGTCTTTACCTACAAGAAGTCTTGGAAAGCTGTGGAAGATCTCTAACAGGGCAAGGGATAGACGAAGCAGAAGCACATGTAGCTTTTCACAGACAGCAGCAAACTCCGAACTGCTGGAGGTTGAAGTAGGTCTCTAACAACTGCTGAGCACCTCTGTCAATAAATGCATGTTCAGTTCAGCAATGTGGACCCTTAAGCAAAGTAGTTCATTAAATTGCCATCAAGTCCTGAGTCCTAACTCCAATATATCGACATACAGCTGCTACTCATGCTTCTCCAGCTTCTGCCCTTGCCAAGCACCTAAGAAGGAAAATGTACCTATGCACAACCTTTGTGCATTGCTCTTCTGAGACTGGCTCATTGATATAAAGAATAAGTTTTCTCTGTAGCATTTACCATCTCATAAATTTCCTGTGCTGCTTGATGTATGCTTTTTTGAACTGATATAATCCACATGATGTGCTCCCCTCGAGTTCCCCAGACCTGGAAAACTCAGTGTGTTCTTTGTTATGTGTTGTAGCACCTTTTTTTTTTTTTTTTTTGTACTTAAAACTTCAATTAAAAACAATCAGACAATTATGTTGATGTGAGGTTTGGGATCTATTTTTAAACAATGCAATACTCAAACCACATGCACATTAATTTTTTTTAAGTTAATAAACCACAGACACTCCAAACATCAAATTCTGGCACCAATACTGGTAGCACAGTCAGGCAAATGGAGAAAACCATTTAGTTAATAAGGGAACTTACCAAAAAAAAAAAAAAACAAAAAAAACCCCACAAAAAAAAAACCCAAAAACAACCACGTATATTTAAGAAAATATACAGATTAGAAACAAAATGGGTACAATTAAATTATGTAAATGTCATATTAATTCAATAACTGTTCAAAACACAATCCTGCAAAACATAGGTACTTGCAGGTGCTTAATTCCTATAAGAAATATACACTGGTCTGAGATTTAATGAGGTCTAAAAACTACTTAGGAGGTCCTAAAACTGTTCGTTTACATAAAGTTGATTTGTAGCATGCAAAGCATGAAAATAGAAATGCATGACAGGCAGGCAGAAGATGTCCTGCATATAAAGGCTCAGAAACTAGGTTGGTAGAAGTTTGCAGTTGTCCATCTCTATACTTAAAATCAAGCCAGTATTAGAGTATATAAAATATACAGTGTTTATAGTATATAAAATAAAATAGCATATAAAATCAAGTGTATTAGAGACTTACCCTTGCAACTCTACATTATAGCTGCACTTACTCTTCAGGGTCCTGCACAAAATCTTACCCTATCTGTACAGTTCTGTTGAGAAAACTATACCTTGAAGACCCAGTCTTCATTCTTCGCACAGTAATGACATGATAAATATTGTCATCATTCTTTTGTCTTGCAGCTCAGGGATGAGAAGCATTATGATGTTCCACATTCAAAAGCACAGGTCTGACCCTTAAAAGAATTTTGACTCAGGAGACTGTCCCTGTGTATTGGCACTAGATCATAGCTTTACACTGGGTGCTTTCATGACAAATGACACCAGCCAGTATGGGACAATGTACAGCACAAGTTCTGCCAGTCTAGATTTTCAGGCTTTCAGCTCCTCTGCATTTCAAAAATCACAAGTCTAGCTCTGAAAATATTAATCCAAATTAATTTGTAACATGGCCTTTATGAGGAAAAAAGGCCATAAACCCTGACGTTTCAATCATTAACTGTACAGGTAATACCCAATAACAACAGCTGTACACACTCCCAGTACTAATTCTCTATCTGTGGCTTCACACACTATCAAATTCTGCCAATCTTTACTTGTTCCAGGGCTAAATCGGAAGAAAATCATCTGGATCCAACATAAATCCCTGAGTTCTCTATGTTGCAAGGAGAAAGCATAGAAAGCCCCTTGAGCCAGGTAAGAGCAGAGAGCCAGTACCTTTAAGGAGAAATGTGACTGGCTGTGAGGGGAAAAGGAAGCAATACTGGTGGTTTGGGGGTCAGTGAGAAGGGGACAAAAGAGAAAGGAAAAGGAATAGGATGGAGGCAGCAACACTCATAACAGTAAGGTTAGAAACCATAGATGTAAAAACAAACACTCCTCTTTCATACAGCACTCTATGAAGGGAATGTCTTAGTAGAAACAGTTATACATTACATTTTCTAGTATTTCACTATTTTAGCAGTCCTTGACCTATTTCTTGGCCTTCAGAGTGTCTAGATACTTCAATATTTGAGTTTATTCCATGCTCAGCTACAGATACATGTCTAAAACTACAACTCCAGACATCTTGCGCTGTGCAGTCAGAACCAGCCTACAGTGAAGAACACTGAGATTTGAAATTACTTCACATTGAACTCTATTAGGTACTACCTTGTACTAGTGGGAAAGAATTATGGATGTTATAACTAGTGCTGCACTTGTCCATCCTTCCTCTATTGAATAGGTTCCCTCTCAAGTTCTCGGTATCACTAACAAAACATCAGCTCCAGAGGGATTAAAAGCAGTTGAAAACCAATTGCAGACAGGCTGGTGCTGTTCAACAAAATGAAGTCATGCCCAATGAATAGAGCTGAGTAAGAATAAATGACAAACTGCTGGTAGCTTCTCTACACTGTCCCACATTAACAGCACTAGAATTGTAATGAGAACTAAAGCAAGAGTCTAAGAAGTGTATAATATCCTTTTTCTTCTTCCCTAGGAATAAGAAAGTAGGTTCCACCTATTTAGGTAACTACTTTCCTCAAAGAGATTCATTGAGGTGTGATCAGATAAGTGCCATGGATGAAAAGGAGACATTGCTGGAAGGTTTAACAAGGACATTCTCAATAGGAACTGCAGAGGATATAGATCTTGTTTCGAACACAGCCCTGCCAGGTCCTCTGATCTAATGATCCTTACAATAAACTGCAAGATAAACATCTACCTCTAGACATCACTGAGTACATCATTCCACTTGCAGGGAAGAAAGAAAAAGAAAGGTCAGTTCTGCACCTGAAGTGAGGTCATATCTCTAGGAAAGTTACTAAACACTAGTTAAAGTTAGGTCTTTGAAAGGGAGTCTATACTGTACAAAAGAAGCAGTAAAAAAATTAGTTACTTTTAAACACATTCTGAAAAGGCAATTATAACTGTTTTTTACTACTTTTCATATAGATATATTTCAATATATATTGAATGTTAAAACAATCACCTATAAGAACCAAGTTTTATAAACAATCTGTCAGCATCAGGGAATATGACACATGCTCCACAGATTCAAGCTGATTGCAGGAACAACTCCATCCTATCAAGCAAGTTATGACAATTTGTACGAGTTTGTCACTTGCATCATGCAGGAGGTCCTGTTAGTTGCTAACTTATCATCTGCTTATTTCACAAGCTTGCATGTATTTCCAGGAATCACTAAAATAACCACTGAGTGTTTTCAGATTTAAATTGGAGCATGCCATTATAAGAAAATCATGTAAACAAAGCAATGCTGGGAAACAGAAGAGAAACAAGGAGTCACGTTATACAAGGACAACTGTATTAGTTCACAAATGAAAGAAAAGAAATTCCAAACAATTTATTTTTTTCCCCTATTCATCTAGAGGTGAAAACAAGCCTACTCTTACATCTGGAAAACAAATCTCCACATAAATTTCACAATGTTTTCAAGGGATATAATAATCAAGAAAACATGCCCCTAAAATTGCATCATCAAAATCAGCTGCAGAATCCACAATTCACTTTATTTTCACAAGACCAAGGAGGCAGCAATATGTATTTATTGTTGATCTACCTTCTAATTCCTAATCTTTCACTGAAGTGCAAACTATCCTACATAATGTAAAATAAATAAATGTAAAATCCAGAAGGAAGTCTGACTGCATTTTACTTCTCTTAATGAAGCAAAATATAAATTCCATGGCCAGAAATGTACTCTAAGAATTATGCCAGAAAACAGGAGGGACTGGATCTGTGTCTCAACATATAGCCCTAATTCCCTGTCAAGTAAATCTTTATTACTATTTTAAGACTTTAATGGTGGGGAAAAAAAACAAACAAACCAGCCAACCAACAAAACCATGCACACACAAAAACCCACAAACCAAACTAAACCAACACACAAAAACAACAGCAAACCAAAACAAACGGTTAAAACCAAAACAGCCAGAAAAGATGCAAGGGTGAATGAGAGGGAAAAAATAAAATAAATTAAAAAAAAAGGTAATAATGAGAAAGACTTCATTTAATTATTTTTTCAGTCCCAGTTGCATCACTTCCACTTTTAAGGGATCATCCAGAGTGCAAATGCAGTGAAATGATGACAGTTAAACTAGCTCTTAAATTAACAAGGATAGGAGGGAAAGTGATTAATTTCCATTAGGGCCTCTTTATGATTAGAACACCTCAGACACATAGCAGAGTTTTTCCACGTTTTCTGATGCAAGGCCCTTATACATATTCCCTATTTGTACTGGATCTAGCACAAGAGATTACTAAGCCACAGCAGGCTCAGAAAGAATTAACTGCATGCTAAACACATCTTCAAACACACTAGACTACACTGCAAGTTCCCTCAGTCGGTTTTGGATTTAGATCCCTAACTACATCAGGACCAGGATTATTGTGGTTTATGTTTTATAAAAACTGTTACAGAGGATAAACCCCAAACCTGCAGAGCATTACAGGCAACGTGGGAAAGAAAGGCACAGCAGAGAAAAAAATAGGAGCCAAGGCATTCTTAGAACAGAGCACCCCTTCACAAACAGCTCCTGCTTCTTCACAAGGTACGCATTGGATTTCCATTTGAACAACCACAAGCCTGGGTGCCTGTGATTTATTTTTTGTATTTGGTGCCCAGTGTTTATCTGATTGCCTAAGATTTCATTTTCATGGTCCAATTGCCTAAGTGCCAAGGTTTATCACTGCTTCTTTTGTGCCCATTTACTCAGGTTAACTTGGCATTTGTCTTCCTATGCCTGAAAGAGCCACACTGAGAAGATCTGTCACACTTTCTTTTAAAAGCCAAGAGATGCTAAGAGTACCTTACCCTAACACTTGAACACTTGTCAGCCACTTAGCTGCCTATGATTTCAAGGATCCAACAGCTGTACTGAAATATAAGCAGTTGAAACAGATTGAAACAAAAATTCCCCTCAGTCAGAATCATCAGCACTAACACTGAAATAACTTAAGCAAAGGAGAGACTCAAACCTTATAAAGCAGCAATGCTGCTGAGCACTCAAGACTGCAGCTCACAAACAGGCAGGTGTTTAAACACTACTAGACCTGCATTGGGCTGCATTGCTGCCACTACATTTGCTTAGGTTAAGTTAACCAGCACATAAGAAGAGCAAAAAAACTAAACAACCTTGCAGTGAACTGAAGCCACAGACAATTGATTTTGTACTACAGTTCTCAGCCTACATTTTGCTAGCAAAGAAAAACAGAGTAGCATTTCCTTATCCACAGGTATTAAACTACTGAATTTTTTGCATCTCCAAATTTTTCAAATATTTTAATAGCTGTTCAGATCCTGTGTAGTGCTGGTTCATCATCCAGTCTACTGTGGCTACCGAAAACTCTTTTTATTGCTTCCTGCCTGGAGCTGGGGAGAATAGGATAAGAATAAAAATCTAACAAGCTGAAGCAACTGATCATCACAACCCACAAATTTATTCAAAGTCCACTTACAATGCAGAAGAGTTCTCAAATCCAAGCAGTGTTAACAAAAGAAGCACATCATAAAGACACAGGAGCTTTTAATGAAGTAAAAAGTATTTTCTTTTTAATATGCACTTAAGTCACAGTATCTGTTTTTGAGATAATTACACCAGGTAACATTTTCATTGTATTCTCAAAGTACTTCACCAGAGCCTGTCTATACACTGAAGGAGTAGGTACTAACTAAAGGAACCCAAAAAATGTGGTTTCAGAGCAAAAATAAAGCCAGTGACCAACATTCTTTCCATTCATCTTTGAATTCGTCTTTGCACAACACACCGTTTTTAAAAATGAAAAAAAGTCATCACAATAATTAAATGAAATCAAAAGATATAGGCATTTCAGGAGTTTTCTGGCAGTCCTTAATAGATGCTGGTAGTAAAAGGCAATCATCATCTAATAAGATCATTTTAACTTATTTTGCAAATTCTAGATTTAGGCTATTTTCAATGTCCTGTATTACTCTGGGGGAAAAAAATCTTTAAAGGAAAAACAATCATTTAACGCAATTTCTATTAATAGTACATTAAAAAAAAGAGCAGCTATTGATTACAACATACTGAAATGAAGACAGACCTGGTGTGCTAATGGAATTTTAGTTGAAAGCAATATATTTAAAGACATTATTCAAGTCAAAATTCAAGTTGAGGGTAAAAACCAGCTGTTAAAGTATTAAATGTGTCTGCTAGCTGGTTACACAGTGCTTACACATGCTCATTCTCTGTGCAGTATTTATTTGCAAGGCTGTAGCACTGAGACTTCTCCTTCAGCAATAAATTACTTGCTATGATACAGTGCATAGAACAATGGTGAAACATTTCTTGACAACTCAGCAGACAGACATACTGCAAAAGTCCATGTCTCTGAAAACGAGAAATGGAGACAACAGCCTCCTTACATCTTCATTAGCTAGACCCCCTCTCCTCTTTGGCAGCAGAAGCTTCCATAGGAGTGGCTTCCAAATCTTTGCTTGACTTGTCTTTTTCTTCATTTTCATCTTCTTGAGGGTAAAGATCTGGGTATTTTTGCATGCATTCCTGCATGGCACGGAATTGGTCCACACAGTCTGATCCCTTTATTTCTTCTGTGCTATAATGGAAACATGAGAAGGCTGACTTGAACTGCTCCCCACAGGGACCACTAGCCATTCCACCCAAGCACGGGCAATTCCAATTGATATCTCCATTGGGCAATATCAATCCTGAACAAACAAGAAACAAGAAAAGTTAAGTACTCTTTCCAAAAATTGATTTCTTTCAGTGAAAGCTGCAAGGTCACAGGTGTAAGCTGAAGCATCAACAATGCCAAATTAGTTCTGTACCTTCAAGGGTGTTAAACACCCTTCACTTCGTGGCCACCGTTTCTCTGATTCTTTACTGGGCACAAGTGAAATTAACTTTATATCCATGCTCGAATTAAAGTTTTTCTCCCTGAAATACAGATCACTGAGAATACCTAATGGAAATCACAAACCAGATTTAAGTCCAGGTAATCCACTTTCCAGACTGACAGGGGAACAGGCAAGCCTTAAAGTCACATCACACTAATTGTAAGAATTTAATTCCAGTATCAAACCCAGAATTCTCTTAAATCAAGTTGGATGAATGTACTTTTCGTCTTATTTTAAATGAACTCATGAATACTAACCCTAACTTTTCCCCTTAAAATTTGAACTGAAAAAACAGAATTCCAAAAGTGAAAATCAGTGTATTTGTAAGACACAGATTATGCCACATTCCACAGAACTAAGGAACAGTGACAGCCTTTTTTGTTTCTAGGAATCAAGTTGTGCCTTAGATCACAACTGAAAGAGAGTTAGGTCTCATTTTAGACTCTAAACAGCAAGAGCTGTAAATTTTTGTTCTGAAACAGTTGAAGTCAACACAGAAATACTTCAGTGACAGAACAGCAAGGTGAAGATTTAAACGGGCATATGTTCTCCAAGACATCGACTGACTTGCACAATGAAGTTCAAGCAGTAAGCAAGAGAACCTATTTCCTCCAAGTTTTAGAAAACCTTTTAAACATTCAGGTGTAAAAATGCAACATAATGGAGTTGGTCACAGGGGCTTCTAGAGTCTCCAATGCATTTCTCTAAAGAAACATCTCCATTCCTTTTTCTGCTTTGCATGAACATACATGTAGATAGTTTCATCTACAAAGAAATATTGTGCTGTGATGCAAGATGCTTTCTTCCCACCTTAAGTTTGCTCTCCTCTTCATAAACTTCCCTAACTTCATCTCCAGGTTGAGTTGCTGTAGATGCTAACAGCATGTTAGAACCTGATGTAACTCGATGTTACCCAAAATATTCCCACAGAATTCAATAAGCCTACTTATTGTCTTTGTCTGGTGGGATTGTGAAGTTCCAGACATATGTTTTGTTTCCACTAGCAACTCCTGGGACACTAGGTCACGTTATCATGAATCTTACGTACTGATACAGCAAAAGCAGCTCAATCATATTTGTTTCTGTATTAAAAGGAAAATTTTACTCTGATTTGCAGTTCATCACTGATGTGCTCTAACTCAGTTAATGCAGTTCAACAGAAAATTACAGTCAGTCCAATCTCAGTGTTCAGTCTGCTCTTCTTTACAGAAAGTAAAAGCTTCCTTAGCATGATTTAGCCAACCACATGAATATTGTCATTTTTCATAGGTTATGCTTTATTTGGCAAGATACTTTTGTAAAATACCTGTAATAATCATTGTACTGAAGATACACCTAGAGCACAGTGCATCATGGCATCTCCAGCTGTCTGGAGGAAAAGCAGAACTTGAGACAAGGAAATGGGATGGCTGGTGCTAGATTCCTTATTGCCAAGGACGACATAAAACAGAAAGAAGTTGATCATACGGTGTAGAAGAAATACAGCTTGCTTTGTAAATCACATTTTGAAGTCCTATATTCCTCCTCACTAACATCTACCAGTCACTTTAAACAGTCATTTTTCCAATACTTCTAAAAGAAAAACAAAAAAAAAAAAAAACATTAAAAGCTTTGGAATGTTCCTGAAGACACTACAGCAATAAAATGACTTGTAAAGTAACTCTCTTAATATAAGAGCCAGAACTGCCTTGCAAGCACGCAAATTTTAACAACCTAAGAGTTAACCCAAACAATGCATCCTTATCTCTCACATGAGCATCAATTTGCACCTATCTGATCACTGAAATGGCATCTCTTTATGATGTTATATGCACAGAAACCACGCTTTAAAAAACCAAACAACAAAACTGCAGCTGAATAAGGCAAGCATGTCCTCACTGATAATTACAGCAGAATGCACACTTCAGTGAGCCAGTGTATCAGCTAGCTTAGAACACAATTAAAACGGAAACAGATTTCATCCATCACACTCCCTGAATTGCAAGTCTGCAATAGACAGGATTACTATTTGTCATTAAAACTGAATTAAAATTTCTTTGCAATGCTGCCTGAACCTCACAGATCCAGTGGGTCATAATAAACTTGAGTCTGTGCTGGAGAAGAAAAAGCAACTGTTTACATCATAGCAGATCAAGGTTTGTGTTAGCAGTTCACTGCCAACATCACACAGTCTAATCTCTCTTAGCTCATGGGATCTGTTAATATCATGGATGAGGGCAGACCCATCTGCATTTATGTCAACACTTCTCTTTATACTTGCTGTAATGAAGACCCACTGCTGTTCTGCAAAAAGTTTCTTCCCTTTTATAGAACAAACACTCCAAAACCAAGCCTATCTGCCAATAATTTACAACGTAAGATGACAAACACATAACAAGTAGAATTGAAAGGGACATCATCGATCACAAAACAGTCCTGTACATTTGATCATGCATCAAGTTTTTTCTTAAAAGAATTTGGGGTTTTGCTTCATCAGTCCTCTGTGGAGTGGAACATCTCCCTTATGAGGAAAGGCTGAGGGAGATGGGTCATTTTAGCTTGGAGGAGACTGAGGAGTGACTTCGTTAAAGCTACATGAAGGACGAGTGTCAGGAAGACAGAGCCAGGTTCTCCTCATTGATATCCAGTGATAGGAGAACAGGCAATAGGTGCCAACTGGAGCATAGGAGGTTGCATATAAACATAAGAAAATAAACTTTTTCACTGTGAGGGTGACAGAGCAGTGGAACAGGCTGCCCAGAGAGGTTGTGGAGTCTCCTTCTCTGGAAACATTCACAACCCTTCTGGCTGCATTCCTATGTGACATGCTTGAGGTGATCCTGTTCTAGCAGGGCAGTTGGACTAGATGATCTTTCAAGGTCTCTTCCAATCCCTAATGTTTTGTGATTCTGTGAAACCTTTTCAAAACTGTCTCTAAAATAATATTATAGAAACAAGGATGGAAAAACTGAGAAGGAAGAGGACAGCAACAAACACTGTTTGAGGTGCTATTCCACATGGACTTTTAGCCAATTCTGTCATAGCTGCAATGCTAATTAAAATTACTTTTCATAGATAGAACACTCCATTACCTTCTTCATATAAGCCTAATAAACTAATCCTAACTGACAGACATTAGTAAGAACACTACACAACTTTATTTTCTCCCAAGGGAAACAGAACGTAAGTTTTCCTTAGTGACCTACTGACTAAAGTGCTCCAAGGCTAATGTTTGTTAATGCCTGAAGCAAAATAACTACCCCAAAATATGAAATGGCAGGTTTAAGGTCCCTATAAACCCCCAAAATCTCAAGTAAGTTAGAAAGCAATACAGATTATGGCATATCTGCATAATAAATTTAATCTTACCCAGATATGACTGCTCTGCATACAGCACAGCAGAAAAGATGAGAAGAGTCATTACAGTTAATTATGGCACATAAGCTGAACACTGGAAACCAAGTTTCCTATTCAAAGTAGATGCTAAATTAGAAAAGCCTGCATGTTACTTTATGTACATGGTCCCTTCCAATTTTCTTTTAAATAAAACCACACAAGACAGAGCTTCTGCACTTCAACATAGTAAAAAAACATTTTACCCACGTCTTTCCTGCCCACAAATTTCACTCCTATTAGATGCAGCTACATTCTGTAGTATGTCAGTTGTTTCTCTGTTTTGATCTAATGCATCACAGCCCAAGACTGTTCAAATGAGAACTTTTCAGAGAACCCTTAAAACATGGCAGTAAATTATCCCATGTCAAGAAAAATAAACCCAAAACAGCAACAACCCCCCCAACCAAAATTTGTATTTAAATAAGAATTTAAAGAGAGTTTACAAAGTTTATAATTTTGAATCACATGGATAAGGTGTCCCCAACATATGCAGCTGTTTTTTCTTCCCTGCTTTATAGTTTAGAAAGGAAGTTATCTAACATGCTGTAAATACAATACTGCTAGCAAAAATCTCCACCATTTCCTCATCATAGACCCTTCATATCCAGTAAAAACACATGAAAGAATCACTCAATAGAGTAGATATTAAATTTGCTTGAAACAGGAAGTAAAAACTCTGATTTTGTATCACCTCCACTTAGCACAGGCAGGAGCAAATACTCAAAAACGAGCTCTCCTCAAACACATTTTCCATCTAAGGATGAACTATTTTACATGAATTCTCCATAGGTTCCATATTCCTTTGTGGTCAAGGCAGTAATGGATATAAATGCCATGTAGACTTTATTGCCTGAAGAAGTCTCTATCTGAAATGTTTAAGGGTTGAAGCACCATTCCCCAGTGATGAAGGTGACAAATTCTAAAGTATAGTTTCCTCCAAACAGGCATTTTGGGTATTCGGTCTTAGCCAGCAAAACAACCTACATGAAAGTACAAAGAAAAAGAATTCCTAACAGATACTAAACTGCAGCTTTTAAGCACCTTTCTGAAAATGAAATTCTCTCATTGTTCTCACTTGGGTCATCATAAAACTGAACAGATTCATCCCTGCTGATAAGCAAAACTTTTAGATCCATTTGCTGACTACATGCAGTTGTAATGAAGCCAAGATAGACAGCTAAATGCAAAATCAGAATTATTTCAAATCTATGTAAGAAAAAGGCTAATGACATAAGAAGACATGGTTCAAATTAAACTACATTATGCACAGCTAATAAAGCTCCCTTAAGTATTCCAGGTGCTAAACTGTGCTTCAATACTGCCCTCTAAAGGGCACAGAGACACTTGCATAATTTTTACTTTCCAACAAAATTTCAGTCTCAGCCTAGTTGAAAGCAATGAGATCATTTCACACAAAGTTGCTGAAAGACCTGTAAGCACAGAGGCACTTAAAAAAAAGACAACCCACAAACAAACAAGCCAAAACAAAGCCCAACACCCCCCCAAATTCACAGATGTTTATGACAATTTATCAACCTAGGGCAAAAATTGGCTTAATCATGATAGGCACATGATATCATTTACCTATTACAAACAACCTAAAATACGCTCTGTGCAATCAGAATATTACCAGTCTTGATAGCACAAATATTCTGCTCTCTTAAATCTCTATTTCCAGGTTTGATCTATTTCAGAGAAGAACTTTAATCTTCACTGAAAACTTTAATAATGTCTATCTTTTCAAGGCAAGATGGTTACAGTTGAAAACTGAGTAATTTGAACTTACCTGTCAAGTGCCATTGAAAGATATCACTACTAGTTATTGATTATACTACTAGTACAGCACAAGATTAGTCAGATATATCTAATTACATAGGGTATCCAGAGATCCCTAAGTAAGGTGAGCTCAGCTGCAGACAGTTGAGCAACTCAAATCAATGACAGCTGTGTGTAACTCTGGCTTCTCTGAAAATTGCACTTCATCATTAAAACAGTGAAAAAACAACCATAATTTTCAGTGGTTAAGCTCTAATTTCATAAATAAAAGAAGGGAAGGAAAATATTTTTCCATCTATCTCTGGCTACTAACCAAAATTATACACCATAAACTGATGTATTTATACAGGTCACTCTGAAATATTTTTACAAGCATATAAAAAAATCCACCATAAAGAACATGTCACTTGTGATGTCCTCATTTGGAAGTTACAACTGCTAAGAGTTTGGATATTTATCTACTGAGTAACCCAGCTGTCCACAGTCTTTCAAAAAAAGTGAATAATTTGTTCCTATTTCATACAAGTTTTGCTTTCCATTCTTGTTATTTAATATTGTTAGAGTGTGATATATGCAATGTATTGTGCTCCTTACTTCCCTTCTTCTGCTTACTACTGACCTTGTTCTTCATAAGGGTCATCTGGGTCATCTGCAACCAGCTCAGCACTGCTTGGTGTCTCATGGTCCTCTTTGGTCGCAAATATAATTCTGTCTTTTCCTACCACATAAAGATATAATAAACAGAAGTTCAGAGTAAGCTGAGACAGGAGTAGTCATTTACAAGGCCACTGAACATCACAAAAAATATTCAACACGATACATTAATATTTATAGTACCTAATCACCTTCAACAGTTCCAATTTTTACAGCAACATACTGTAATGGCTGTGGATCACAGTACAGTTCATTGAACTGTGAAGTTAAAGAGCTGTTTCAAAACAGGCTCAAACTACTCCATTATCAGAACTAACCTAGATGAAGGGTTAGACAAAAAAATGAAGAGTGAAGGAAAAACTATACCAAATTACAGTGAAGTGTTCAATAGGACATTTATAACAACATTCTTTATTAAAGCCTAAAGTAGTATTTCACTGAAAGGTGCTGTGAACTCTAGCAAGGATAGAAAACCAACACAGGGTCCTTCCTGCTTTTGTGCGACTCTTGGTTTAACATAGAAGTTCTGTAGTGGGGTGGGAGAAGGCTTGGCTGGAAACCTCGCAGAGTTTTCTAACTCTGTAAAACTATGAAAAAACTCTGAGGCAGACAAGCAGAAAGAAACAGCCAGCTAAACTATTCTGAATACACAACTGAGTATTCACTGAGTGGAAAAAAAACCCTGTAAGCTCCTCAAGCACTTCCTTTCATTCTCCAAATTCAAAGTGACTCGGCATATTAGAAATTAGTATCTTATTGTCCCCCGGTGTGACCTCAACCAGCAGATGTTAAGTAACATCCTTTACTTTTCTCAGTAAACAATATGCATTTAAATATGTCTGTGGAAAAAAAAAACCTAAACCCTTTCTAAAAGGGAAAGTTTTCTGTCAACTCTGCGTTGTACTCCAGCAGACTGCAGTGTAGGTTGTCCAGTCCTTTCTTATACAAAAGGAACTAGAAGCATATGAACTCTAATTTTTCTCACTGTAATTTTGTAGAATGCTATAACTTACAGATCTTGCAAAGATCTTAGACACTGTTAAAAATATAAAGCAAAGAGGTCCATGGGTTATGCCTACTTCACCACAGATCAGAATCATCATTCAGCGTGCCAGAACTTCAAAATGGCATTTCGAACCACAGAATAGCTTTTTCTTTCCAGTTTGAAACTTTACATTTAGTCTCTTTATATTACTTAAGGGGGAGCAGCAACGTATCTCCCAGGATACGTTCAAGCCTCATAAATACCCCCAACCTGTATAAAGTAATATCACGTCCAGATAGAGAAACATAAAGCTCGCATTCTACTCACCGTGTTTTCCTTAAAAAGGTAAAAAAATTCCCCTTACGGCCATTTAAACTAAGCTGGTAGAACTTTAACCCCTACGGGAATGAACCATTCCGCGCCGCAGCAGGATACATGACCGCATGCCTCAGCCACTCCACAGCAAAGCTTGGCGAGCTAAATTAGGAGTCCCGAGGTGCCCACACACTCAGCTCTGGCCATTTAGCGGGGATGTTTCAACACCCAGCTGCAGGGCTACACTTTCTCACCATGCCCGCAGCTACCCGCGGCCGGGACGTGCGCCCCGCACACCGCCTCGCCCGGGGGCGCCGCCGCAGCCGGGCGGCTGAGGGAACCCGCCAGCCCGCAGCCAGGAGCAGCTCCCACAACGCAGGCCAACCCATAAGGCTTCAGAGGCCCTCCGTGCCCTCACGGCCAACCGCCCCGCCGCGGCTTCCCGCCCATCACGAGGAAAAAAGTCGCAGGAGGGAGGCGAGGCAGCTCTCCCGTCTGGTATACATAACCCGCGGAAGGCTTTCGCACCTCTTCTCCCCTTAGGCTAGGCGTTTCCTTCAGAGACTGAGATGAGCCGCCTCGCGTCATCTCCAAACCCTGGCCGCCTCAGGGCGAGCCCGCCCGGCCTGTCCTAGGGGCATGACATTGGGAAGGACACCCGGGCGCACCTTCTTGCCTGCAATAGGACATGGCGGAGCCGTCCGCTGCTTTCCGCTGCAGCGTGCGCGCAGACTAGCCCCGCCGGCGCTCCGCCGCCCTTTACCACTCTTCTTTGCCACAGCAATGGGCAGCGGCACGCTGCTCCACGCTACGACCTCCCGCCTCCGGAAGCACCTTCCCTGCCCGCCGGTGTCCGCTGACGCACCTCCTGCCGACCACGACCTGAGAGAGGGCGCGGGAACATCCAACTCCAGCAGGCCCGGTTTTAGTGCTGACTACATCTCCCAGCATGCCCAGCGCGGAGCGGTTTCTTCCTCGGGGGAACTACGTGTCCCGGCATGCACTGCGGCGCACCCCAGGCGGGGAGCGGCGCGGAGCGGCGCGGAGGCGGTGAGGGGCGGTGAGACTTGAGAAGTGGGGCGCGGCTCTGGGAAGCTCTTGGTGCGTGGCTTTTGTGGCGCCTTCTGCGGTCTCTTCGGGGTGGTACCTGGCGAGAGCAAGAAGCTCACGATGTCGAGGAATGTAAGTACTTCTCGGGCCTGTGTTCCCATTGTTCCGCGCTACGTGTGGTGGTCCGCCGTGTCGGCCCCTTGCCGCTCCGGCCGTGCCCCAGAGGGGGCCCTGTCTGAGGTGAGGAGCCCCTTGCAGCGCCTGGTGCAGCGCAGGGACGGCTATCGCGTCCTGCTTGGCATCTCCAGATGAACAAAAGCGAGGCCTCACCTCTTCCTGTCTTGGATACGTGTGCTACTCTGAAATTACTTCTTTGTTGCTCCCCACAGTTAGCGTACCCCTGGGCTTTCATGCTTTGATGTGGTGCTGGCTAGGAGAGCAATAGCAAATCTTTTTTTAAGCTAGCTTTTTTTTGTTGTTCTAGGTGCAATTATTTTTAAGTGTGCAGGCATTTTTTCCACTGGTGAGGTAAAATGTACTTTGTTATTTATAGCGGTGCTTCAGTTGGTCTGGAATTCAGGAGTATGACTCAATTTGGCATTGACAAATTGCACCCTGAATGCGGGGTGTGGACTCCAAATAAGGAACCTAGAGACAGGCTGAGGGAAATTTGAAGGAACATGTTGAACCACTATAATAACAATTATTTTTACTGTTAGACTTGGATTTTATTTATTTGTTATAATTCTGGTATCAAAAGTGTGTTGAGACATCTATTAAGTGTGGGAAAGTTTTGGTCCAAGGCAAGAGGTGGTATTCTGTAGAGAAGCACTATTAACAAGGCTGAAAGACTTATTTTGAAACAGAATGCTTTCCCTTTCACACTAATATTGCATACTTTTGTTTAACAGTTCTCAGACACAGGCAGCAGAAGAGAGCATGTTAAAATCACAAGTGAATCCAAACCAGGGTTCCTGGAGAGGCTCAGTGAGACATCTGGAGGCATGTTAATGGGACTTGTGACGTTTCTTCTGTCTTTCTACCTTCTTTTTACCAATGAAGTAAGTAAAACACTGTCATTGTTTATACACAGCTTTAAAATGTCACAGCTGTGGTGACGTTAAATTAGTTTTGCATTTACAGGCATACTAATATGGTTATATTAAAGCTTTATTGCCTCATCCATGAGAAGAGGACGTTATGTCTGGAGAGCCTGGTGCTTACACTTGGGATAAAGTATGAGAGTGAAATCGCAGGGCCACAGGCTACACAGGTTCTGTAGAACTGGGTGTAGCAGACAGTGGCAGTGTGTAATGGGATCTGAGATTCAAAATTTGTGAGCTGATGCAGAAACAAGCTGTAGTATGTAGTATGTAGAATGAAAAAATAAAGTAAGCAGAGAATCCTAACACCATGCTGTTGCAAGCATACATGTTTTTTGGAGCCTTGGAGCAGAATTCTGTGAATTCCTACCTAAGACTTCATTTTGTACCTCTACAACAGGAAAGAGAACTGCTCTCAATTTCAGTGACTTTGCAGGAAAAAGCACTCTGTAATGTGATTGGTAAGATGAAGAAAATTTCTGCCAAGTAGTTTTATGGGTCTGTGGAAGAAGCAGCATTATTGGCACAATTGTGTGTTTCAGGAGCTTAGTCAATGTGAGTGGTGATGCTGCGTGGGTGAGAAGTACGGTCCCAAAATCATTTGGACTGCAGAAGAGCTTAGAAATACAAGGATGTTTTGAGAATATGACTTTAGGCTGAAGATAGAAGCATTCTTTGTGATCTTCAGATCTTCTCTGCTAACATTTTTCTTAAAATAGTGCTGTACCATTGATTCTCCACAACTTCATCCTGCTTTTCTTGATTGCAGGGACGAGCTTTAAGGACAGCCAAATCTCTTGATGAGGGACTTTCTCTTGTGATCCCTCTAGATAGCATCCACAGTGTGTCTCTGCAGAATGAAGGGAAATTGGTGCACTTAGCTGGTGCTCTGAGTACATCTAAGGTAAGTGAAATAGTATCTTGAAGATATGGGTATTTCAAACTTGGGAGGTAAGGACAGGTCTTTGCCAATTGAAATTTTGTTTGATATCCAGGGAGAAGACATGTAGCTTCTCTCCTCCTCTGTAAGCATTGCCAGCTACCATCCAAGCTTTGGGAGATTCTGTACAGCCTTGATCTCCTTACTCCCTACGTGCTACCTCTAGCTGTGTTTACCCTCCCACTGCCTTTGGTGAAAATTTCCCTTTGTATAGGTAACCTGTTGCATATTTATATTGTGAAGTCTTGAGGCTCTTGCAGTCTAGAGGCTCTGCAAGTTCAGACTTTTCCACAGAAATGGAGCCTGTTGCATATTTATATTGTGAAGTCTTTAGGCTCTTGCAGTCTAGAGACTCTGCAAGTTTTAGGATATCAGGTAGTGATAGGACTAGAGGGAATGGGATAAAGCTGAAAGTGGGGAGATTCAGACTAGACGTGAGGAAGAAGTTCATCACCATGAGAGTGGTGAGACCCTGGAATGGGTTGTCCAGGGAGGTGGTTGAGGCCCCATCCCTGGAGGTGTTTAAGGCCAGGCTGGATGAGGTTCTGGCCAGCCTCATTTAGTGTGAGGTGTCCCTGCCCATGGCAGGGGGGGTTGGAACTGGATGATCCTTGTGGTCCATTCCAACCCTGACTAATTCTATGATTCTAAGTTCTGACTTTTCCACAGAAATGTTGTTTTCGGTGGGCAGTTGCCACTGCAGAAGATAACACAGGACAGTAGCTCTTAGCCAAGTAAAATTGCCCCCTGGTTTAAACTCAAGCCTGCATACCATTAGCAAGAATTTCTCTCTTTATTCTTCACTATAGCAGAATTTTTTGATGATGATTCTGTAGGTCAGATATATCAGTGATGCATTTTTTGTCTTTCATAACATTCTATATTCATCTGTGTGCAACACAGTACTGTGTACAGTGAGATATGTAAATGAGTTTGATAATAAAAGTACAGTGTTTGAGTTTGTGAGATGTACAACATTTATAATGACTTGTATTTTCTTTAATTTTTTTAATAGCCTTTGTTTGATCCCAGCTATGGGCTCTCCATCCAGGCTGTCAAACTTAAGCGTCATGTGGAAATGTACCAGTGGGTAGAATACGAAGATTCCACGTAAGTAAAAGAAATCTTTAAAAGTTGTTTATAAAGCTGTTGTATTATCAGCATCTCATTGCCTTTTCTCCACCAAAAAAACAAACTAAAACCAACCAAAACCAAGTCTTTATGGCAGGAGAATTCCAGAGCTCTTGGGGTTCTTAGAGTCTCTTTGTTTTCCTTGGAAGTGTCAGGTCTTGTAGATAGTTAATGCTGCATAATTTGCATCTGATAAAGGCATTTTATCAAATGTTTCCACTTCCTGACTTTGTATAACTCATATGGAGTCTCTTGGCCTCCATGCTGCAGCTGTGTTTTTTTGTTTTCATTTTTTTGTCTGATGCTGGGCCATCTCAGACCCATTGACCTGTCACATGTGTTGTCAGCACAATTCAGAGATCTTTGCCAATTTATTGAAAAAAAGCAACCCAAAACCAAACAATAATCAAAAACCAAAACAAAATCCTGCTCACGTTTTTCCCAAAGACTCAGTTGATTTCTATCCTTTCTAGTATTCCTAAAGCTTCTTTTATTTATTAATGTACTTTCTGCCCATTTGGATTTCCTTAACTCCACCCCCATAATACTCCCTGCCTGCTAGTTTATTAGTAGAATTGTCCCAAAATACTTGGTCCTGATTTTTTTTTTCCAAATAATAACTTTCAAATAATACTAACTCACTCTTTCCTGCATCTGCTAAGCTTTTCCTGCTTCATCATGGACGCTTAAGCCATTTTTTTCCCCCCTGTCTTCAAAGAGGTAATACAAGGAGATTTTTGCTGAATCCAGGAACTTCCATTATATTTTTCCCTCAGCTATCTTCCTTGCTTCCACAATGACCATGATTTGGGTTTTGGGGTTTTTCAGTTGGTGGATTGTTGGGTTTTTTAATCTCCCAAAGAAGTTTTAACTTTTCCTAGAAAAGTAAGTGTATCCAACACTTTCAATTAAAAATTCCAGAATAAACTCTGATAAACCTATTGGTCCTAAAGCTGCCTGTTTGATACCTACAGCCCAGTATATACTAGAGTCTTTCAAAGCAATTTAAAAACCCCTTTTGTAGCCAGCTGAATCTAGAAGTCAGATTCTTTTCTCAGACTTGTGGACCTGAGACTTTTTGGTGTGAGGGAGATCTCTGAATTTCCTTGGTGCTTCATGTGTGTGCTAATTGAAGTACTCAAGTAATCCAAAACATCAAAAGGTGTGAACATTTCTCATTTTACATGTTTACGGTGCAGCATCTGTAGATGACTTGATGCTTTAAGTCAGCTTTTGTCTCACTATCTTTAATACTGGTTACTCCACATTGATCTTGTCAACCCCTACTTGTTAGCAACATGGGAATAAAAAGGTCATGGCTGTTTAGCTTTTGTGTGTAATTTTCTGCTTGTTCAGAGAATCTGTGTCTTCGGAATAGGTAGTTCAGAGAAGAGTTAGTTTACTTGTAAAGATAAGGTTGTGTTGCCAACGGTCTGTGTGTTTCATTCTGCTATTCTGCCCTGAGCAGGGGTGTGTGTGTGCTGTTTTGGTTCTCATCCCACACCTTTTCTCTTCAGGGAATATGAAGAGAATGGTGAGATTAAGAAAGAGACAAAGTACTCATACAGTAAGTTGATCAACAGAAAGTTCCTTTTATGTATGTAACTTTGGACTTTTATGTGTGTGTGTATTTTAATTTTTCTTGTAAACCCTGTATATTGTTGGGGCAGAAAGGAATGTGAAGAAATAAGCAAAAATTCTGTTTCCTAAACAAATGTCAGGACCTTCTTGGGGTCACTGAGATGAAAGGGGGCATGCTGTTAGCAAGCAACTACTACAGAAAATCTTTAGTCTTGAAACGCTGAACCTATGGATGGCCCAGAGACAGGGTCCATAAGGTCCTCAGTGACAGAAGATCAGCAGAGGTGGGAGTATGTTCAAAGCTACTCTTGAGACTGCACTTCAGAAGTGGAGTAATTGGGCCACATGTGAGCAGAAGAGAATAGACTGAAGAGCTGTGTAAGATAGGCTGGTGAGAGTCTGCAAGGTGTTAGTATCATCTAATGAAACCCACCAGCACCTTCTGATGTGTGCTGTAGTTTTTGCCAGATGCTTTTTTGGCAGGAGCGAAACTGACAGCTTTATACCCAGTAGCAGAAAAATACTCTGAGTCATCGTGTATTTGAAGATTGGTCTCTGTGCTTCATTTATCTCTGATTAAAGTACATGGATGTGTAATGTGGGTGTGCAGTAGTTTCTGGGTGTGATCATAAAAATACCCCAAGTCAGTAAAGCATGAGACCCTGCAGCAGGGAGATACAGAAGGTGTAAAGCTAATGGTTGTGAGCTATGAAGAACAGCCTTACAGTGGCAAGGAACAAAAATAAAGGCCATTGAAAAAAGAAACCAACAAAACCACACCAAACCAAAACTGCCATTTTAGGATTGAGGGATTCTGACCATTAGAAGTCTGTATATTATTAAATGTGATGGGTCAACCTTGGCTGGCAGCCAGGGGCCCACACAGCTGCTTGCTTATTCTCTTCCTCAAGAGGACTAGGGAAGAGATAGGGAAGAACAGAAATGAGAGAGCTTGTGGGTTGAAATACAGAGAGAAGGATTGCTTACTAATTACCATTGTGAGCCAAACAAACTTGACTTGGGGAAAATTAACTTTTTTTTTTTTTTTTCCAATTAAAACAAATATTTAATTACTTATTAGGGTGTTGTCAAAACATGTTTGCTCTCATCCTTTGCCAGGCTCAACTTAACTCCAGGCTCCTTTGCCCTTACCCTCCTGCCTTGGTTATCACCACAGGTTACACTCACTCCTTTAGTGGGTTAGTGAGCAGTGCAGAGAGTGGAGATTAATTTGCAGTCAGTGCTTTCTGATCCTGTTTCCTTCTCACACTTTCCCCCTGCTCCAGTATGGACTGTCCCATGGAGCAGTGACTATGTGCCCTGCTGTGAGCACCTCCTTTTTGTTCCCACCCTTCTTGATTCAGCGTTACCTGCCCTTTCTTAAAAATGTATTCAGAGAAGTGCCCCAGACTTCACTGATGGGGTTAGCTGTGGCCTGCAGTGGGATCTGCATGGATCCAGCTGCATCCAGCACAGGGCAGCCTCTGATCTCTTTCCGCAGAAACCACCTCTGCTGCATCCCCCCCTCTACCAAAATCTTGTCATGTACCCAATACATCAGAATATCCCTTACAATTATACCTACTCCCCTCTTTAAGCAAACTCCCTTTTCTTCCTTTCTGCTCCATCGTGGAAGTAGAGCAAACTATACTTAATATGGAAGCTGCTCAAAAAAAGGACTCTAGTTTTGCAGGAGTTACATGCCAGCCACTGGCGTTTGTTCCGTGGATGTAGGAAGGATGCTGTGGCCCAAACAAAGGCAGCATTACATAATTTTGACACTGGTACATACAGGCACCCTCTCTATCTGTTGCTTGACTGATCTGAAATCTGCTAGTTCCAACAGAGTTTGCAGCCTTTCCTCACAAAATCAGATTACTCCACGTGCCAGGAATTGAAGTCTGATCATGGAAGATGCTAAAAGCAAAGCTCTTGCTATGCAAAGTCAAGTTACAGTTTTATCCCTTGATTTTTTTTTTTTTTGTTGTTCCTAAATCCTGCCATTCCTTGTTAATATGCTAAGAGGATGGATTTAAGTATCAGTACAGACTATCATGTACATACCTTGATGTAAACAGTATTGCTAGAAGTATAACTTAAGAACTGATTAATTGATTGAGAGGTGTCTTCAGTAACTAAGATCTGAGTGATGATTCTTCCTGTTGTTCTTCAACATTCTTTATAATTTTGTTTAGATACTGAATGGAAATCAGAAGTTGTGAACAGCAAAAACTTTGATCGAGAAATTGGACACAAAAACCCAAGGTAACTTAAGTGCTTGGCACAGTCCTAGATTCTGTCAAGGTATCTGATCAAAGATGAGAACTGAATGACTAATCTTCATGACACAGGGAAGCAGATGGAAACTGTTGGTCTTCAGGTAGTTGGGAGAACTTAGGCATAGAGAAACTAGAGAGAAATTCAAAGCTGCCTAGTGGAACTAGAATTAAACTTATCCTTTAGTAATCATTATATTACCCTTGGACTTTGTGGTCTCCATGCAGGAGAACCTGAATGAGTTCCTTTCTGATTTTAATTAGTGCAGTCTATTAATAATTAGTTGTTCTATTTTAAGTCCAGGGTTAGAACAGTAAGCATCCTATGAGCTTGTCTTGCCTGCTGCTTTTCTAAGTTAGCATGCATGAGCTCACAGGCTTCTTTGTGGCAATTGCCCATGTACCTCTCATCTGCAGTGTTTCCAGAACTTTGTTTTGCTTCTGTGGGCTCATCCAAATACACTGTCCTTTATTTGGAAGTATTACTTCAGGAAGGAAAGCAAAGGTCTGTGGAATTTTGATTATAAGTCTCAACGAGCAGATGAGAGATGGTGGAAAAAAGGATGCATGGATGACATACCTGCTTTGTCTCTCCTCCTCATGGACACTTTTTTGTTAAGGAAAATTCTCCAAGCCCTCTCCAATAAATGCCAAGATGAGAGTAAGAAGTATTTTTTATTTAGTCATATTGCAGTACATAATCAAAAATGTGCTGCTGCTAAGAACATTTCATCTGAGTGTAGTAGTACAAACCAAGGAGGCTGAGCATAATGGTGGTGGATCCTTGTGTGAGACAGCACTGTGTATGCAGAATCAGGTCTGTAAATAAAGGATTCTTGAGTTTGGAATTTATTGAACTTGGCTACCAGGTTAAACTTTCTTTATATGGAGAGGAAGGATTATGGTCTAGGTTTCTAAATTTAGCAGGTGAGAAATAAAAATGCATTTATGATTGTAGATAAATGTTGCAAGAATTTGTTTAGGAATGTGATCAATTTATTGTCACTCAAAGCCTCTGTGTCACCACTGAACAGCTTCTTAGGAGCTGAACTCCATTTCAGGCCATTACAGGTTCAGTACAGACACAAAATAGTGAAATGTTATGATCTGAATGGAAGGTCAGGCCAGGGGATGAGATGATCATATCTTGTCTTTATTTAGTTTAGTGGCTCCAACACCATAAAGCCTGGACACAGTTTCATGATAGATTTGTTGTACATCATGACAGCAGTTTAGCTCTTGAGTTTCTCCTGATGTTTGACATAGTACATTCTGTGTGCTGTATATTGCATACTCCAAAACAAAAGTGTGTTCATGATTGTGAGACTAATCAGGGACTATCTCTGTTTCTCAGTGCCATGGCTGTGGAGTCTTTCACTGCTGTTTCTCCTAATGTCCAGGTTGGCAGCTTTGTTCTTTCCAAGGGTAAGGATTGCTTTGTACTGCCGTTGTGCCTGCTTTTGTATCAGCAGTGGACTTTGTTTGGTTGGTTTTTTTTTCACAGTGGTGGTCATTTCAAGGAAGCTAGCCAGCAAATTGGCTGTTCAAAGTTAGACTCCAGACCTGAGCTTGATTCTTTATTCTGCTTAGGTCTTGTGGATAAAATTGATAACTTCAAGCAGTTGAGTTTATCAAACCTTGAGGATCCACATGCTGATGTTACCCGAGGAGGAGATTACTTTTACCACAGCGAGAACCCCAGGCGTCCAGAAGTAAGATGAGAAAGATAAACTGAAGTAGTGATGACTGTTATGTGGAAAAAGAAAGTTGAGGCATGTCCCATTTCTATTTAAATATGTGAAAATTGGAGTGCAGACCCCATCACATAGGATGACACTCTTAGTACAGTCCGTCAGAATGTGTGCTTCTCTTGCAGGAAGCTTATGATCCTGCTTCTTTGTCTTCTGTTTTCTTGACTCTGTCATGCTTTTAAATGAATTAAAATGGGATGGTGCTGGGAGGTGGATTCCAATTCTGCCTTGCTGTGTACTGAACAGACTACAATGGCTTGACATAAACTGTCAGAAAAGGTGTTCATACACACAGGAAAGAGCTGTCTTTCCTGTGATTCTTCTTTGTAAAGAAATCTTTCTTGTCTTCCAATATTCTCTTGTTTGTAGGTAGGAGACCTTCGTGTCTCGTTCTTCTATGCAGGTCTGAGTGGAGAAGACCCCCGTCTGGGCTCTGCTGATATGGTGAGTCTTCAGCTGTTCCTGCACTTTGCAAGCTCTGTTCCCAGCTCAGTAACCAGTAAATATTTTCCCCTTTATTCAAAGGTGAGTGTGATTGCTCGCCAGCAAGGTGATCAACTGGTTCCATATCACACCAAGTCCGGAGATATCCTGCAGATTCTGTACCCTGGAGATCTCACTGTGGAGGTGAGATCACACACTGTTAGTTAAGGATCAAAACTGGAGATGATAGTGCAGAAACAGCAAGGAAGTTCTCATTTTCCTTCAGACCTGCTCTAGAGGAGGAGATACTGGATGTAAACACTGGATTTCCTCCTTTTACTAGGACAACACATGACAGCCTGTGTTTTCCTTCCAGGTTTCTGCACATTTTACGTGTTGCAGCAGAATGCTGTGCTTCACCCACTAGCAGTGGGCCTACAGCAATTGGCTATAGTTAGCTCTGATTTTTGTTTCATTTAATTTATTTTAAAAAGAAACCATGGCTAAAAAAAGCACGTGCTTTTGTAAAAGTCATACTTCAAAATAGTAAAAATCACTTTAATTAAACAAACCATGGGAGCTATCATCTTCAGCTTCTAATAACAGGAGTTTAGGCTTGTTTGAAATGTTTATTGCTGTTCTGGCTGAGAAAGACCCTTCAGGCAGAGCATTATGCTCCAATAAATCCTGCATGCTCCATCAATTTGGTGATTCATTTACTCCTAGGTTAATAGGTTTGTTTCCATTAATGATTGTTTCATGGCCTGTTGCAAAAAATCCCCAATGTCAACATTTTATAGGATCTCCCAAAAGCAGTTAAAAAGGCTTTTATTTTAAGTTGAGAGAGAGTAGCAGCAAAATCAGCTCTGCTGTGAGCTCTGAATCTACTTTAGAATTTGAGTTTATTGGAAATCAACTCATCACAAATGAATAATTCGTGGAGTACTTGTATGTACAAGTAATCAGTCAGTCAGTCATATGCATCTTTTCCCATTTTTTTTACTAGGGTTTTACTATGTCTTGGCCATCTGCATGTGTACATTTTATAAAGCCAGGAGGGCACACAGCCTATTTAAAAAAAAAAAAATCTTACTTGGAATTCTTACAAATAGGTGCTTTGCTTTGCCTGATGAAATACAGCTGTACTTTCTATCTCTTCTTCCCTGTGTATTTTCTTTCATATACCTTTCCTTAAATCATCTGTACATATTGTTGCCTTTTCTCTCTTCCTCCGAACAGTGAAATCAGATCATTCTTCCTTCATTACATTTACTTATTAGTGTCTTATTTTCCATCACAATATTGAATGTTTCCATTTGCAGTAAAAGCTGTGTGCTTTTTGCCTGTGGTTCTAGACTGTTGGATAGTGCTCGTTTAGCTGTCTTAATGCTGTTTCCCCACGTGCTGAACTTTGACATCTATTGTAGTGTGCTGTGATGTGGCAGAGAAAGACCCTGCAGAATGATCTGCAATATATCTGCTATGAGGGAATTGTACTTCTAATATGCTCTTGGCTCTGATTCCATCACAATACACTGGAATTAAGAGGATCTCAAGAAACAGGCTGCCATATAATGGTGTTTGTTTTCAGGAAGTGTTTCAGAAAGAGCATGAGAGCAACACCATGAAGACCTGGGCCCTCCGTGCAGCAGGCTGGCTGGCAATGTTTGTAGGCATCAGCTTAATGACCCGAATCTTTTACACCTTAGGTAAGTTTTTTACAGAAAGGTAAAATAATTTAGAAATAAGTTCATAAGCAGTTAGAGACTCTTCTCTTGCTCACATATGCACTTAATTTGGAGGTCATGATGAATCTGGTTTGAACTCAGATTAGATAGGATCAGAAAGTCACTGTAGGCAGATAACAGGATTCCAAAACCAGATGGTTGCTTTGTGAACATAAACAAACACTCACCACAAATATCTCTTGCCAGTCTCAGAAGGTCCCAGCGCTTGCCAAGATCAGAAGCTGAAACAAGTGTTAGGTTGATTCTTTAAAGTCTAACTCAAGGTGCTGCAATCCATTTACTTTCTACACCCACACACAAGTGGTCCCCCCAACAAGTCTTAATTAGTTGTTACATAGTAATACCTCTTTATGTCTGATTAGTTTACACTGCTGGGAACAAACAGCAAAGAAAGTTTTTGTTTATCCTTTTGAGCAAGAAAAATGTTGGAATAAAAATTTACAGAAAAGCAGGATGGTGCCTCAAACTTTTATAAACTTCAGACATCAAAGCTATCATTTGTTTTGTGACGATGAACTCTTTTTTTCCCCTTATTTTTCTATATACATGCTACTGCAAGATTTATGGTTGCCATAAGTTGGTTTTGTGCTAGCATATTATATCAGTTGCTCCAGACTTGTTCTATAACTGCAAGGCTATCAGTCTGCTCTGTCTTTCAAGTCTTGAACAAGTCTTCAGACTTAATTTTGGATTAGTTCCTCTCTGAAGAGATGATGATACCACTGCCTTACACATTTAGCTGTTGCTTAATTATCAGATGCTTTGAGGATGCTCTGCTCAAATGCCTTATGGAGTGCTCTTGATAAATATTTTGAGTCTGTTGTTTGATTTCAATAGTTTTGTGTGCAAATCCCAGGCATGAGAAAGATTTCTTTTTAAACTAACATCTTGTCAACTATTTTATCCCTTGTTGAATTCTTTCTGCAGTGGACTGGTTTCCTGTTGTGAGAGATCTGGTTAACATTGGATTAAAAGCATTTGCCTTCTGTGTAGCCAGTTCACTGTCACTCCTGACCATCTCCATTGGCTGGCTCTTCTACCGCCCTCTCTGGGCTGTGCTCATCGCGTGCCTCTCTCTTGTGCCAATTGTGGTTGCCAAGTCTCGTGTTCCACCAAAGAAGCAGCAGTGAGAAGGAGCTGATTGGGTTTTGCACTGAATCCTGGTTAGAGACTTTGAAGTGTATTTCCATCCCAGTTGCTGCAGTGTGCTTCCAGCATATCTCACTTCAGCAGCGTGCACCCAGAGTTGGAGAGAGGGCTCAATATGTTATCCATGAAAAATAGGACTTTGGGATGCCGTTTGTAGGAAGTCAGTGACAGCAACTTTGGGAGGAAAAAGGCATTTTGGAGCATCTGTATTGGTTTGAAAACCGGCAATTCATGTCCAGGAGTAAGATCCAGGTACTTGGAGAGTAAGTTTTTAGGTTCCATATGAACTAGTTTTCTGTTGTTGTTGGAGATAAATGTGCAGCTGAGTCTTGTTATCCTGCAAGTATTTCCCTATTTTGGGAAGCAAGTTCTTAATAACAGCACAGCTCCTTTCTGGTCTCTGTACACCTCCTGATGAAAGGCTGATTCCAGCCTACGTTCACTTTACTCCCCATTACTGACTACTCAAGTAATATCCTTGCCTCTGTATGTTTATTTGAAAAATACAAACCTGACTGGATACAGCCTCTTGTATTTTTAAAGAGACTGGAATTTTACCAGTGCATTTAACAGCTTAAAATACTTTTTTTTTTCCTTGCACACTAGTGTGCACACAGGAATGATGCAAAAGGAACTAAGGGTCCTTTGATTTGTAAGAACTTTGTGTTTCCCAGGCCAGGCATGCTGGTGGAGCCAAGGCTCACTTTTCTTGCACATACACAAACATTTCTATAGTAACAAGTGAGGCAGGATTTCTCATGCAAAAACCTGATCTGTCAATCTTCTGCTTTGGTCTCTCTTAAAGCATATTTAGTCTTTCATCTTTTGCATGCTTAGGTTAGGAGAGCTGGCTGGCTGTGGAGCTGAGTGGGATCCTGCCCTCTGAAGATGTTTCTCTCTGCTGACTATATAAACTCTCTAGCCTCCTAATTCCTTTTCTGTGCTGCACATCCCAAGCTAGGAAGCACAGAATCACTTTGGTACAGCTGGTACCAGCTCCCATTTTAAGCAGATGAAAAATTACCTCTGCCAGCGGAAGCTGGATGTGGGCCCATCCATTCGAAGTGCTCATCTTAGGGCATATCCTGCATGACTAATACAGAAGGAATTATGTGCTTTGTGCCCTCTGCTGTTTTTACCAGCTCATGCAAGATTTAGAATTTTTCTTGAAGCCTTTTATACAAGTCATGCCTACTCCCTAAGCCTTTGACTTGGGTTGTTTTTTAAAATTTATTTAGAATTTGGTAGCCAAAACAATTCACAAGCAGCCAGCTCTGGGATATCCTGGGACCCAATTTGTGATTTCTGGAAATAACTGCAGTGTGCTCTTATCCTTGTGTGAGAGTTCTTTGAGGGAAACAGAGCTGCTCAGAGAACAACGTACTGGCCCCACAGGAAGAGTAATGGAGAGGTTCTGGGTTTTGTTGTTTTTTTTTAATACTTTATTTTGTTCTACATATACAGTACAAAAATAGAAGTTTTTTGAACATAATTAAATGTAAGCCATTCTCCTCTGTGACAATGTCCAGCAATGACTAGAGTCTATTCCCCTCTATTTTTGAAGAGACAGTGTCAGTGCAGTTTAGTTATAAAAATAATGAAGACAGATCACCATTTCTATTAGAAAACAGCAGAAAAAGCTTGTGTAGATTTAACATTCCTCTGTCAACAGTTTTTAAATGCTTAGGTACTGGTTAACATTTACAAGAATTCCCTGGGTGCAAAAAGTGATCTTAGAAGGTGCAACTGCGTATCTGCTTTTTGGAAATCCAGTGATAAACAGATTAATCTAATTACCTGTGACAGCAAAATAAAACTCTTGATAACTGAATTAGGTTGATTCCCTGATAGCTCAGCAGCACAAGTGCACAGAAGTCTAAGTCCTTCATGGGCAAAGGATACTTTTATTGTGACTATTGTTCTTCTATCTGGAAATAAAGTCACAGTTTCTCAAAAGGGAATAACTGTGCTGCTTCTCCTTTCTTTTCTCGCTTGCTCTTTCTGGTTGTCTTCTCTTCATTTTTTTTCTCTAACTGGCGATTTTGGGGCCAAGAAATGGCTGTGCTCCCTATTGCAGTCTCTGAACTTGGACCTTCTTCATCATCCAAAGAGGATCCCTCTCCTTTCTCTCTCTGGGGTGCGAATGGTTCGGTCTGAAAAAATATAGGCATGATAATCAGACATTTACTTTAGAAATTACTTGTAACTATCCCTTTCTAAAGGGCTTGTCTTTTTGTCACTGTGACACTTCATGGCATTGCAAAAGTTGGTTGCTCTGGCTTGGGCTTCTCACCCAAAGCAGTGTCTTTCTTTTCTTTCTTTCAACACAAGCAAAGTATTTTGATGGTGCAATAAAAATAAACCTGCTTTAAAAAGATGATGCTTTTCACCTTCCTTATTAGGGAAAAGATTAGGAACATCTCACTTTATAACAAAAATCTGCCCACGCATCCCGTTAGCTACATGCTTGGCTTGGAAGTAAAAAAATACTAGGAAGGGGGTATAGACAAACAGAAAATAATAGCAAAACCTGGAAGCTTTAGGAAAGCCTGATCTCTTGTTAAACAATAGTGAATCCTGCAGGGACATGACCACATCACTTTTTTGGGGTGGATTTTTTATTTTTTCTTTTTTACTAGTTGCTATTCACATGCTCAACAACAGGCAAGATGATCTTTGAGCATCTACGTTCTGGAAGTTCTATGCTCTACTGCTGGAAACATAACATACTCAAAAGACTGGGGTGAAAAAAAAAAAAGTGGTAGAGAAATATCCTGAAAATAGAACACTAAGGGAAATGCAGAATACCTTGATGGAATAGCGTTGCTTCAGTCGCTCTCTGATGAGAAGTCCTTTTGTCAGCAGCTTCCAGTTCCCCAGAGCTCTTTTCTCACGCTTCTGCAGTGGGATTTTTATTAAAAAGAGAAAAATTTACTATTGTAAATATCAATGTATTTATCCCCACAGGAAATGTAAGTCTGAAGATTTTAAACTGCTACTAAACATTCCAGCTTTGGTCTATCATATTAAAACATAGGCCAGTAGGATTCTTAGGAGTAAAATGTCCTGGTGGCCGATTATCTGCTAAACACTTGCATTGCTGTCACTTTCCTCACTCTGTAAATTACACCAGAACTACCTCTAGAACTTCAACCTCATAGCTGTATTCCTCATTTTTATTTCCCAGCAGCCACGGAAAACCACTCCAGAGTAGGCCCTATTCCAGATGTTGCTACACACTTGCATTATCCCACTGCAGTCCTGACAGCAAGCCCAAAATGGGGCATCTGCAGGATGCAACTAGTCCCTCATGGTCAGAAAGCCCTGTGTATGTTGCTTACAGAGCCCATCCTCATTTGACTGTCTGGCTTCAATGATGTTTACTTAATATATGTAATGATAAGGAAGCTGGAAAAAAAAAATTATCTCACCTCCTTCTCTTTCTTTTCTATTTCTGCTTGTTCATTCTCCCAGGCAGCAATGAGGACCTCTTTATACTCCTCACAGACAACATAGCCATCGGTACTAGGAAGGAGAACAGTAGCTCTGTCAGCTACTAGAAGAAAAAAAAAAGGGAGCAAATGCCTGCTGACACAGCCAAACCAAAAGCTACTCAATATTCACAGAACTGTTTGTCTCAGGCTCAGAATGGTTTGCGTTGGGTGGGATCATCTAGTTCCAAGCCCCCTGGAACGGGCAGGGATGTCTACTAGACCAGGTTGCTTGAGGCCCCAACCAGCCTGGCTTTCAACACCTCCAGGGCTATAGCCTCCACCACTTCTCTAGGCAACCTGTTGCAGTGCCTCACCACCCTCATGGCGAAGAATGGCTTCCTAAGTGTGTAACTCATCATGTATGCTCCTTAGCACAGGGTATCCAACTTCTGCAGGACATAAAAATCTGTCAGCTGCAACAAAGCATCTTTACTTACACAGGGTGTGAGTAGCCACCATGAAAATCAAATCCAGTGATGGCTTGAGCACAGTCAATGTCCAACTTCCGTGCCAATCTGTTCAGATTTGGGAGTCTCAGCTGCACACAGCCAATGGGTAACATGGATGGTAGGAAGAGATAGACGTTTCCATATTCATTCCGAGGAACCTGTTATTGCAAAATTAAAGAGAAATGGTGACAATTCTGCCTTCAGGAGAGAGGTGAAAATTCCCACTATAACTGAGAGACTTCTGACCTGCTACTTTCCACTCCAGTATTTGATTCACAGTCACATGACAAGGCAAAAGCCTAGATTTTAGCTGCCTTGTTATCTCCTAACCATATTCTCTGTTACTCTTGCCACAATGCAGAGAATTAGCAAAACAAATATGGGCTAGGAAAAGCAAATCAACAAAAGAAGTTAACAGTCTGTACTGTTAGCACTCAGTGAAGGTTTGACCATTTCCTCCTCCGTTAGCTCTGAACTCTTACTCCTGAACCCAGGTGTTACTGACTGATTGGCAACATGCAACTTCTGGAAAACTTCAGTTGCATTCTGAAACATGCAATTTCTGGAAAACTAAAGCCCACAGCTCCATACAAAATACTTCCTGTAAGACCAGCCCTCTGCCTTCCTAGCTACCTTCCCATCCACTGCTATAGGCGGCTGATACTCCTCCGTCTGCCAGCGACCAAAGAGTGCCAGGTCCTCTTTGTCTCGGTTTGCAGGCTCTGCAAGGCGTGCCTTCCTCGCCTGGTTGGAAAAGCCTTTCACCATCTGCGTAAGGAAAATGACCAAGCCTGTGACACCACAACCACAATCTGACAGTGATTTCAGACCTTCCTCAAACATCAAAGGAGAAGGCTCTGGGAGAGAAGAAATGTCTGTTTCCTTGCTTCAGTATGCATAGTTTAAAAATGATAACCCATGGCACCTGTATGCAGCAAGGAGCCAGATCCTGCAGTTCATATAAAACACCTAGCAGGCCTTTGAAGAAAGCGACAGAGATGCAGTTCTGCTAGATACCCTTGAGGTGGGGAGAAAACATAGCTGAGCTTTGGGCAGTATATAGGAGATGTAAGCACAGTAGGTGAACAGATTCACAATGCAGCTACAACAAGCCATTCAAGCAAGTGAGAAATCTACGTCTCCAAAAACAAAACACAACTGAGCTTGAACTTTATAGAGCAGATGTGTTACACAGGAGGAAGTCAAACCCTCTTACCTTGTAAGGCACTTCTCCAATCCTCACCACTCGAGCTTGCTTCAGCCAAGTGTCCCTGGAGTGCAGGGTATGTACGCAGTCTCTAAGAATACCAGAAGGAAGCAACCATGAGTTTTGAAGTCTCTTCATAAGAGACCCCTCCAAACTTACTCAGGTGTTAAGAATGGCAAAAAAGCTGTATCTAAGTGATATGCAAATAATGTCTGAGCAGCTAAATGCCTTACTCTGCCTATGCATGTGGCCTGACACTACTGCTCATACTGTTGTGGTCTTCACACAAATTAGCTCTTAAAGTTGTTACAAAGATCGCAGTTACACGTGACTGCACGCACAACTCACCTGGAGTAGACAGCCTCTCCCCTGCAGTACCCTAGGATAGCAGCTGACTCAGGATAGATTGCCTGATACTTCAAGAGGTGCCTCTTCAGTGCATAAAGAGGGTGGTTTTTGTACTCTCCAATTGCTGTTGGTAGAGGCTGATCTTGAAGCTTAACTTGAAACTGTAGGAATTATATACAGAACAAGTGATTTCACAACTCTTGCACTACCCTTTGTAAGCAAATAAGAATGATTTTTGTATGAATCAAAGGGAAAAAAAACCCTGCAAGAAGGGTAATGCTAAAATGTACAGAAACCACATCAGGAAGTTTCCAGTGTGGGCTGTCCAGTACTTTTGCTATATAAATTTCTCTGAAGAGCCTCTGCTTGGTATTATTTTAATCTATCATTGTATATTCCCTCTAAAACATGTTCAATCTGAGCCTTTTCAACTCAAATACAAAATTCCCTCCTCATGAAAGATTCCTAATGATTTTCACCTTAATGAGAATCCAAGGACTGGACTCCTAGCACTAAATGTCCTGCATAATCTATTGCCACTTACCTCATTTTCCTCCTTCTTGTCTCTTTCCAGATAAGGACTCTTATACGGCTGCAGTGTGTCTTCCCACCACTCAGGGTCCACACGACTCTTCCTTGTTGCAGTCATCCACACTGGGTCGTATCTTTGGGTCACATCCCTGACACTCCCATCATTGTCAAATCCCACAATATAGGAAAGAGGCTTTGTGGCATACTTGAAGCACTGCTGGGGCTGGCCAGCGCTGCCATGGACACAGTCTACACACACCCACTTGTCCTCACGTTCAAGGAAAACCTCCAGCCACTGGTCTGTGCCCATCACTTTCCTTACCTCCTGCTCTCCATCATCCTCATCACTAGAAATTATTTTGTTTCTCTTTCTCTGTCCACGAGGCAAGGCTGGAGCTGTACTTATTGCTGGCTTAGGTTCAGTGCCACACGAAGTTTTGGATGGCCTTGATTCTGAAGTCTTGGTCTTTGGGTTTTTTACAGTTGTTTGCTTTGAATTCTGGGAGCCCAGTGAGCTCCTCCGCCTTTTAGAGACAGTTTCAAAATCCTCATCAGAGAGATTGCTCTCCTCCTCTGAAACCTCAAACTCTGAAACACTGCCCTCATCACTTCCACTTTCTTCTTTGTAACACACCTTGGAGGCAACTCGTCTCCGGCGATCATTTTTAGGCCTGACTGGCACATCTTTTCCTGCTAAACTGCCCTCCTCGTTATTAGATTCCTTCTGTTCCTGGCTGCTTGTAGTCAACTTTGACTTGCGTGTCTGAGCAGTTTTGGGTTTCTCTGGTTCTCTGCTTTCTTTGCTCTCTGAGGATTTCTCATCCTCCTTGTCTTTTCTGCAGGGGCATTTTTTTGCCACGCCTTTGGGTGTTGAGACAGAGCTCTTCTGCCCCTCAGAGGTACTGCTGAGAGACTGTCTCTTGGATGAGCTTTTTCCCTGAAAAGAAAGAGGCTGCATCACTTTCATCACCATGGCTAAGAATATGCTAAAAAAGAAAAACTGAAATCAGCACATGGTGCATGTAGACCAAAGGCAGGCAGGCATGGCCAGTCTAAACATTTTATTAAATTGAAGACTTCTGGGAAAAGGCTGAATAGAGGTGTACTTGAGCAGGAATTGTTGCTGTCTCATTTTAAAGAAATTTAAACACATAAAATGGATGGGATTTTTAAAGGAGAAACCCAAAAAATAAAGGTTTGCATCTTGCACTGTAGACAGTGATGATGTGCATCACCCTGGTTCATTTCATGCAGTATAAGCGGTTCACTTCAGCTGCAACAGCCAGAAAGTTTTTTCAGTCCCACTCTAAACCAGTGCCCTGCCACTTATTCCACCCAATAAAAATTACCTTTGCTTTTGTCTCCTTAAGAGGAACAGGCTGAAAAGACAGCACAAGCCGACAGAGCAGCTGTAATGCTCTCAGAATAATTAAAAATATCTGCAAAAGAAAAAACAAGCATGTTTATTTAACCTTTTTTCAAGTTGTTTTAAAAAAAACCCTTCTTGACATTCTTTTACAGTCTGGGTTCTGGTACAAATAATTTTCATTCCTACTTTTTACCCAATGCTGTACACACAGATGTGTGTAGCCCAGTTGCTGCAGGATTCAGTAACCAGTGTCCTCTCTGGCTCTTATTTATGACACCACTGTGAGAGGGATTCTGTTTTTAACTGACAGATGATTCTTAGAGAGACTAAATGACCCATCATATGAAACATGTGCCCAAGGCTAGTAGACAGCTAAGTACTGAGGTGGGATGGTTGAATAAACTTTTGTGTGGATTAGGTTTTTCATTAACAGGTTGGTTACAAGGTTTGGTGTTACATGAGCATGATCTGAGATTCCATCTCAAATCATGGGGTGGATGATGTGGGGTAACTGCCCAGCTTACTGGGGGACAGGAATGCAGGTTAATTTAGAGCACTTCAGGAGAAAGGTCGAGATGCTTACAACCAAGAGATGGCTGTTATCTCTGAGAACAAAGACAGCTGAAGGAGAGAGAGTCTTGTGAAGATAAGATGGTCCCATTTTGGCTAAAACTAATGAAGCAAAGCTAAACCAACAAAACAAGTAGCTTCAAAACAGATTCTGAAGGCTGTGATGTCTGAACAAAGACATTTGCTTAATTAACTGCAAAATGAATACTCAAGCTTACACTCCTAAGTAAAACTGAGTCAAACAGAGTACATACTAAATATGTATGACTATGTTACTCAACTCTCCACCCAGATCAAGCTGAACATCACCTAGAAGGCAGAGATAGCTGGGGTTACAATATAAAGAAAAAGCACAACATGAGATGAGCATCCCTCTGTGGGGATTTATCAGACATGGGGACAGTTGACAGATTGTGCTCTCCTTCTTCCACCTATGACAGGGACACCACCTTGGTAAGAGCTGTGCATTCACTAATGGCTGAACTCTTGCTGCAGTACTGTTACATATTAGTGCTACTGCAAAGACTTGCTCAGATGTTACCTGGGATTTGTTCATTTCAGCTCAATCACTTGCAGTTAGTGCATTCAACTCCAGTAATCCTGAATCTGTTGTGTCTGTTACTTTACTAAATTAAACCATATTGTCTTAGCTATCTGAACCTATGCTAGTGCAAGTACTTCTTGGGGGACTGGAAATTTTGTCAAACAGCAGTTTCTGTAAGAGTCCTGGGGCTCTGAGACAAGCAGACATCAAGATCTTATCTGTAATGCAACACCAAGCCATGCACCTGCAAAACAGGAGCTAGTTTTCATTCTTTCAAACATCCTCTACGAAACTGATCTCCTGTGCTTTCCCCTCCCTCAGTTCTTTTACTGAAATCTCCGTGTGACTGGAAGCAACTGACTCCACTTCTTCCCTCAGCCTGCTCTAATTCAAAGCTCAATTCCTCTAGCCTTCAGTGGTGACTCAGTAACAAACTACCAACCTTCAACTCAGATCTGTAGAGTTTCTTTAGCTGCAAATAAGCCCAAGAATTTCCTCACCCAACTTAGCATTTCAGACGAAATCTACTAAGATGAGGGTTTTTTGATCTACATTGCTAAAGCAATATAAAGAAGACAAAACATATTTAGGAACAAGTAGCTCTATACACTATGTACATAGAGCCATCCATAGCAGAACACAGATTGCACAGTAACACCAACCAGAACTAGATGCTCCAGTTGAGCACAATTCAAATTGAGTAATTTAATCACAGAATGATTCCAGATAAAAAATACAACAAAAAGCCACAGAATCACCTAAGTCACCAATCTGTTTTTTCCAAATTCATCCCTTAAACACCACTTTGTGTATCACTTGACAGCGCTACAGCCCTGGTCTAGCATCCAAACTCATCAACCGGCCCTCACTTTTCAGTCACTTACATGAACCAACTCTTCATCATCTCGTGCAGCATAGATGGCAAAGCGCCGCTCCAAGGTTGACTGAAGGGGCTCTCCTTTTTCAGTGGAAAGCTCTTCATTGATAGTGAAGGTTCCCACAAACCTGAAATACAAGACATCCACTTACTGTTTAGTGTTTGTGACTGTATTCTTCACAGTTCATCCTTTCCTTCTGTAAAAGGACAGACTCTCATCCTTGTCTTTAAAATCAGAAAAATCACCGAAAATCAGTAATTACATTTACCCCCTCTCCCTTACCCCTGGCTCTACATTCTGTGTAACAGCATGGTTAAGTGAGAGAATTTTACCATTTTACCAAGTTGGAAAGGTAGAGAAAGTCCACTTGGCTTGCAGGCACTTTTGTGAAGTGGGTAGGGATGACAGATAGACCAATGGCATGAAGATCTGGCTGGTTGCAGATCCTGTTTCTATAGAAACCGTTTGCTAATAAACACAAGAGGTGAACCTGAGAGAAAAAAGTTTCTGTAGTGAGTTCACAAGAGAAGCTCTCAAGCTCTACATGATTGACAGTTAAACCCTGACAGAATGAGCAACTACACTCTCAGTATACACCCTACTCACATCTGGTTTGATTCAGAATTTTACAAATGCAGCTATTCATGTTGCTAACTTAACAGTTCAGGAAGTCTAATGAGCATGTCAGGACTACAGTCTTTTTCATTTTTTTTTATTAGCTATGCCCCCAAATTACTTGACTAAAGGTAGTTTCTTCTTCATTACAGATCAGTTCAGACATCTTTATGCTCAGTATTTTCTTTGCCAGGTTTCTCTGTGACTAATACCTTATGCGTGTCCTCACGAACCTCCTTGCTGAAACGCTTCCTTATTCTCCGAAGATATATCTCAAACTCGGCTCTCATTTTTTCTCTGCATAAGATCACAAAAGACATGGATATTGTGGGGTTTGTTTCTAAATTCCTGAACTGGATTAGTTCACAAAAAGAATCCATCCCAGAGAATCTTTTGTGCATACTTAACAGAATTTTAGTTACTGGCTAGGTGTACAGGCCTGCAGACTGCTAAACTGTTAACCCCACATACCTGACTACTGAGAGCTTGGGTATATTCACACGGCCTAAACTCAACACTGTGTGCCAACAGCTTGCTACTAGACAGCTTTGGACAGCTCCACAGGAAACTTGTCATTCACCGTCTAGATTGTTTGACTTTTAGACTACTGCTAGCATTCCATTCAGATTTCTGGAAAAAAAGTAGTGTTCTCTTCACTACTGAAGTCTTTTAACTTAGAGGCAATAGATAATCTGATTGTTTTGTTGTGAAGGGCTGACCTGGGTCAGCTACCACATAAAGAAAGCCTTCCTTGATACAATGCTCCCAGATGCCAGAAGCATTCATCTGACCCACCTATTCATACCTCAGGGGGATGGACAAACAGAGGCTTCTACCAGAGCTTTTCTATTCTTACCTCCTCTTTCTTTTCTTCACCTGCTCAGGGGTTTCAATCTCTATCTCAACAGGATTGCTTGGCAGCACCTCTGCTGGAAGAGCAGTAGCTTCTAATTTATCAGTGACAGGTTCCTGGAGTTCTATAAGAACAAAATATTACTAAATGGTAACTAAACATGGAACAGATACTCCAGGGGAGACGTTACAATGAGATAAGAAGCCACCTATTCCTCCTCAAGGATTCAAACACCCCACAAAATGAACATGCCCAGTAATTATCAGCTCCTGGATATTCCATTAACAGTGTGTGTGTATGTGTGTTATTTCAAATAATTCTGGGATTCCAGTCACTTGCTGTTCAATCAGCTCAGTAGAGTTTAATGTCACAGGCGAACTCAGTCATGAGAAAGGTGAAGGAGATGTAACCTGAAGGGGCCTTGTAGGCTAGCAAAGAAAAAACCTGACTGTTTACTTTAGAAGACATAGATCTGTAGCAGCAAAACAGGAAGGTAACAGTCACGATGATTCTTATCCCAGTTTGTTGATGGTCACCTAATCCAATAGGTCAGTTGGTTTCATCTCCACTCTACCAGAAAGTTGTGGTTTTGAACCTTCAAAATGACTTCTTCTTAGTTGCTCAGTATTAGACAACACAGCTAAGAAAGTGCTTTGTGCACAGTGACACAATTTTAACATAAGCCAACAGTCAAATTCAAGGCACTATCAGCAGATCAGTGGTTGCCTAGCTTATCTCTGCTTTGGAACCACCCTAGAAGCACTGTGAAATAAACTTTTAAAGACTCAAAAACCAAATTACAAAAATAAAAAAAAAAAAAAAACAGACCAGAAAGTGTATATTTGCTCCCTAAAATTAATAAACATGCAAGTCATACCTTCCACATCCTCCCATTCATCTTCACTTTCATCATCATCATCTTCCTCATCATCATTATTGTCTTCATCCATCTCTTTTTTAAGAGGAGATTCACTTTTCAACTTCACCTCTTTTTGTGAGGGCTTCAGCAAGTCACTGTTAAAATTATCAAAATAGCTCTAACATCAGGTGCTTGTTTATTAAGAAAAATAGAACACACTAAAAATAGGAAAATAAATGAAGCATGACCTCTGCATCAACAACAAATCAACAAACCAGAGATACCTTCCCTGTAAAGCAAACCATGTTTGCTGTAAATAAGCACAGGTTCAATGCAAACTTCCAGTGCAAACTTAGGTTCCAATTCTGCTAAGGATGTTTAGAAAGGAAGATGCTTTGAACCTACACCAGTCTTGTACAAATGAGTCCTTGGAGAATTGCTTCACTGAATCATTTGGTCTTACTGAACCCTCAGAGTGTACTGAAATTGGAACTCTTTTCTGTTCCACTACACAAATCCAAGGCTCTGGCTGGCCAGTGAAATGAGACAAATCAGTTTCATTTCTTTTTATTAACTGATTTGCTGTAGCAATCTACATGGGCAAACTTTGCTGATATTCCATTTGGATTCCAAAGAAACACCACAGAATGGTATGTTTAAAGATTTCTGCTTATAATTTTAAACTCTTGAATGGTAAGTAAACTTACCTGCATGCTTCCTCTTTGTTATGATCCCCTTTATTTCTAGTAGTTTTTTTGCTTTCTTTTACGAGAGAATTTGCCCTTTTTTGTTTTGATCGCTTATTTGCTGAGTTGGAATCTTCTTCCTTCTTCCCATCTAGAGCTTTTGAGTCATTCTCCTTTTTACCAGGCTTCTTCTCTTCAATGTCATCTGCATATCACAGAAGTAAGATATGTTAAAGGATAAAGTTTCATCTCCATGGTAATCAGAAACAATACCTCTCTTGGACTTCAGCAGAGCCAGCTACAGAAGAAAGTGAGCGCTAACAATGAGGAGCATGTAATTGTTTCTGAATAAATCACTAAGAATTGAACAATGAGACCTGTTTAAGGAAAATACGATAATGTAACACACAAGAAATATGTAAAGATTCCTATAGTCCTGCCAATGGGGACAGCTGGAAAACAAACATTATACTTACTTTTGTGAAGCTGCTCTGGAGAACTTTATTCAGGGCACCTCTGGGACCCGTACGGACCTACACATACCAGATGACACAGGGGGACTGACCGCAGCCCTGCCACGGCTGGGGCGAGGCAAACTCTCATCAGGTCGCTCAGTGCCTGTGTCAGTTCTTCCAGAGAGTATGCGGTGCCCATTTCATACCTGGATTTAAATGCCCGACTTCGGTGTGTCAACTGTCCCGCCCTCTGGCGCTGTGGAGAAGTTACCCACGCCTCCAGGCTGAGCTTATAGCTTTTTCCCTCGCCGGGGCCGCAGCGGTACAGCGCTGCGCTACGAGCGAGCTGACAGTTTCTGCTCTCCCAGCTCGGCTGCTCCCCGACTGCCCCGAAACACCGGAGGCCTAGTACTGCCCCAAGCCCCGGCAGTGGCGCAGCATCCTACCCGACCCGACCCGCTGTGGCCTTCACTCCGCACTCACACTCCTCCTCGTCGGGCTCGCCCCTTGATGCACTCAAGCCTCCGGAGCGTCTCTTCCTGGCAGCGGCTGGCCGGGGCGATGCTTTGCGCTTCCTAGCCATGACGGTCCCCCGGCAGCTGGCAAACCACGACCGCCGCCACGCTCCGCGCCAAGCCGTCCCCTCCCCCTGTCCCGCCCCCATCGGAGGGAAGGGCCTTAAGCTCTCGCGGCAAAAGGCGGGAGGTGGTTTGAAAGATGGCGGATGAAGTGGATCAGGTGAGCGGTTCCCCGCTTCTCTTCGAGCGGGAGGCAGGGGCGAGGCCTTCCCCTTGCAGTCGGGCATCGAGCTCCTGCCTTCCGGCGCCTCCCGCTTTCCTTCTGTAGGCCTGGGGAAGCCTCCACGGCTGGAGAGGCGTAAGATGGAGGCAAACTTTTGCCTGCCCGGCTACGGCTGGGCCTGCCTACCGCCAGAGCCCCCCTGGTTTGGGCAGCCTTCGTAGGTGCAGCCCTCGGCGGCGGGGCGGGGGGCGCGTTATCTCTGCAAAACGAAACGGCTTCGGTCCATCTGCTGCCGTGGGGCTGGTCAGGAGTGAGGGCAAGGCTTGCTTTAAGCCCGTTTCCCCCAGAAACTGCTGTAGGAGCGAAATGGCGTAAACTACCGAGGTAAAAAAACTCTTGGGCTCTGCCTCCCTGAGAAAAAGGTAGGTAGTGTGCTCTGAGATATATACGCATTTATCACAAAAAAAAAAAAAAAGACACCTGGGCCTGAGGTTTCTAATCCACTTCGAGGCCTGGCATGACTGCTGTTTGGCTGAGATAGACCTCAGGGACCGGTGTGTGTTCGGGGCAGTGCGTTACACTGGTGTGTGTCGCTGAAGTGTCAGCGTGTGCTGGGCTTTTCTGGCTTGCTCCGTGTGATGGCATAGGTGTGGTGCTAGGTCCTGCAGAGTGGTCTCTGCTGTCCAGTGGTTTTAGTAAGGAATGTACTCCTCTAATTTTATCCTTTTTTTTTCAGCAACAAACAACAAACACTGTAGAGGAGCCACTTGATCTCATCAGACTCAGTCTAGATGAGCGAATCTATGTCAAAATGAGGAATGACAGAGAGCTTAGAGGCAGACTACATGTAAGTAAAACTTTGAGAACACCATACTTATTCAGTGAAACACTGGGCAGCCTTTTTGTCATATATAACAGTATTACACAAGCTTACTTGTAGTATCCCATTGATCTTTTAAAAAAACCCTTAGTTTAAAAACATAGGAAATTGTATCTTATGGTTAAAAGTGCAAAGTGGTTAGAAAAAGAGGTTAAAGCTGTTCTTAGTAGCAAGGGCTGAACTCTTCCTCTTACCAAAAGTCTAACGTGATCCGTAGCAAAAACTAACTTGTTCAATATTCTGTCTGCCATTAAATGCCTCTCTAGAGAGTTTAGAGGTGTGTTTTGGTTTTCATAGAATAGCTTGAGTTGGAAGGGACCTTAAAGATCATCTAGTTCCAACCCACCTGTCATGGGCAGGAACACCTCCCACTAGACCAGGTTGCTCAAAGCCTCATCCAGCCTAGACTGTGAACACTTCTAGGGATGAGGCATCACCAACTTCTCTGGGCAACCTGTTCCAGTGTCTCACCACCCTCATAGTAAAGAACTTCTTCCTGATCTCTAAATCTACCCTGCTCCAGTTTAAAGCCATTACCCCTTGTCCTATCACCACATACTTTTGTTAAAAGTCCCTCTCGGGCTCTCCTGTAGCTCCTTTCAGGTACTAGCAGGCTGCTTTAAGATATCCTCAGAGCTGCCTTTTCTCCAGGCTGAACAACCCCCAACTCCCTCAGCCTGTTGTCATAGGAGAGGTGCTCCAGCCCTCTGCTCTTTATTTTTTTTCTTTTTTTTTTTTTTTCTTTTTTTTTTTTTCCTGTCTGGCCAAGTTGAAGGCAAGTCTGTGACTTCAGACAGGCCTTGTTTGTACCTTCTTTTTGCCCCCCCACCTAAATGCGTATGCTCGCTCTCTCTTAATTTCTTTTCTGATCTAGTTTTGATAGAGATGTCAAGCTATTTCTTGCCACCTGAATGATATTGAGCAATTAATTCCACTGCTTTTTACATCTATTTCCATTTGTGAAATGAGCAATAATGCTGCAGGCCTCTTCTTGTAAAGTATCCTGAAGTCTCTTTAAGACTGAATTAAGAAGGGGATTAACATTATCAAACAAGTATCTCTTAAGGCATACCCTGTGAGGGTATTATGGGGTATGTACTCATCTGGAAATCTTATTTGTCTAAGTGCTTTCTTCTGGGAGTGAGAGATGGCTCTTGACAAGAACATTTTTGCTTTCTGTTGTCGGTCATCCTTCCAGAATGTTCTGTGCTTATGTTGGGAAGGAGAACCACTTACCCTATGTGTTAACTGGGCCTCAATCCCTTTGGGAACACAAAGACAAGAGAAGAACCATGAGGCATAAATAGAGTTTGCAGCCTGCATTTGTAAGGGTTTTGGGAACATGCACGTTTTTTTAAATTTTTGTAGCACTATGAATTAGAGCTTTGGTATCCTTTAAGTTGACCCTGGACAATCAGTTGAGGAAGCTGGACTGGCAGCAGAGAATATATAGCTGTTGTAATGTTAATAAAGTTTGTCTCCAAGTTCTTGTGTGTGTTCTGAATGTTTCAGAGCTATTTCCCGGAAGAACATTTCAGCAAAGATAACTTTCTTCCCCTTCTATTGCAGACTACTCATTTTTTGGCATTTGCAATTATAACACAGACTATATTGTTTTGACACAATAGCATATTTTGATCAAAGCCAGGATGAACTACTCATGAATGGAGATCTTGCTAGAATTCTCATTTTAATAAACTCACATTTGAAGTTTGGAATAAATAATTAACTTCATTCCTACAGGCATATGATCAGCACTTAAATATGATTTTGGGTGATGTGGAAGAAACTGTAACTACAATAGAGATTGATGAAGAAACCTATGAAGAGATTTATAAAGTAAGGATAGAAAACCTTTTATAGACTTTATTATGTTGTTAGTTTATTGCTGACTGCTTTTTGAACCAAGATCTATCAGAAGTTGTGGAAAAATTGTGAAGAAAAATACAAAGGATTTCCAAAGACTTGGTGTTAGTTGTGTTGATCTTGTCAGCATGCTTGAATGTTGTATGCTTGAGCTTATGTTTGTTGGAGTTGTTCCTGGTGTTTTGTTATGTCTGAAGTTGGTTATACGTTTAGCAGATGTTTTGAAAACTTCACCTTTGTAGTTTTACTTTTGTAAATGTAATTTTTTTCTTTCTTCATAGTCTACCAAAAGGAATATTCCCATGCTCTTCGTCAGAGGTGATGGTGTTGTGCTTGTAGCTCCTCCATTGAGGGTTGGTTGAAGAAACAAAGAATTTAACCTTATTGGAAAGTTTCAGACTTGGACAATGGTTCAGGTTTCAATCATGTCTCAAAATTCTGTATGTGTTTTTTATAAGATGTTGTTGTCTGCCCTCTTGGGGAGGGGAACTAGTTTATTTTGCAGAAAATACATGTCAACCCAACCTGATTTTTCTCAGAATTGATGTAACTGCTGTAAATTGCCTGTTCTTCACATCAGTAAAAGAATCTTTCATTTTCTTCAATCTTGACTATAGCACTGTCTTATTTTGTTTTTTCTAAATAAAGTTGGTTTATCTTTCAGATTTGACTTGTTATGATTTTATGTTGAAGAGGTTATTATATTCTTCTATGAAGCTAGTGCTATATTAAGTTGTAGCAGGTAGCCTCACTTTCTGAGAAAGCATAGCATCATTAAGATTGGAAATGTGGTTGAGTTCTACCACAACTCAACTGCCATGACCACTAAACTATATGCTGCAGAGCCACACCTACATGGCATCTCTGGAGGTGTTCAAGAAACAACTCCCCCACCTCCCTGGGTAGCCTGTTCCAATGCCCCACCACTCTCAGTAATTTTTGTAATTGCCAATCTAAACCTCCCCTGGCACAACTTAAACCCATTTCCTCTTGTCCTATTGCTAGTTACTTGGGAGAAGAGATCAACACCAGCCTCTTCACAACCTCTGTTCAGGTAGTCATCGGGAGCAGTAAGATCTCTTCTTAGCTTTCTTTTCTCCAAACTGAACAACATCAGATCCCTCAGCTGCTCCTTGCATGATGCCCTCCCACATCAGCTTTGTTCCTCTTCTGTTTGTGTTCCAGAACCTCAAGGTTCTTCCTGTACTGTGGTGCTGAGAACTGATAATGGTATGCAAGCTGTGGCCTCACCAGGGCTAAGGACAGGGGCACAGTCTCTTCCCTACTCCAGCTGGATGCACTGTTTTTGGTACAGGCCAGGTTGCCACTGGCCTTGGCCACCTGGGTATGCTGCTGGCTTGTGTTCAGCTAGTCATCCACCAGCATCCCCAGAGCTTTCTCCATTGGGCTGCTTTCCAGCCACTCTTCCCTAAGCCTGTAGCATTATTTGGGGTTGTTGTGACTGGAGTCACTCGGGCTTGCTAAACCTCATTCTGTTGGCAGCCTGTCAGTTCAATGTGTCCAGATCTCTGCAGTGCTTTCCTATTGATGAGCAGATCATACCTGCTCAATTTAGTGTCAGCTGCAAATTGGCTGAGGGTGCCCTCGATCCCCCTCATCCAAATCATTATTGAAGACATTAAACAGAACTGGTCCCAATACCAGACCCTGGGGGGCACTGTTTGTGAACCAGTTGCCAGCTGATTTAACTCTGTTTATCACAACTCTTTGAGCCTGGCAATTAATCTGGTTTTAATCCAGCAAAGAGTGCACCTGGCTATGCCATGGGCTGCAAGTTTCTAGAAGAGACTGCTGTGGGAAATGGTGTAAAAGATTTTACTACAGTCCAGGTAGACAATGTCCACAGCCTTTCCCTCATCCACTAGGTGGGTCACCTGGTCCTAGAAGGAGATGAGGTTGGTCAATCAGGACCTGCCTTTCATGAACCCGTGATGGCTGGGCCTGATCCCACTGTTATCCTGCACTTGCTATGTGAGCACGCCCAAGATGAATGTCTCCGTAATTTTCCATGGTACCAAGGTCAGGCTGACAGGCCTGTAGTTCCCCACATTGGCAAGCCTCCAATCTTATGAAACCTTCCTTGTTAACTGGGACTGCTGCCAGAAGATGCATCTTGGCAAGCTCCTCCACCAGCTTCCTCAGCACTTTTGGGTGGATCCCATCTGGCCCTGTAGACTAGGGAGCATCCAGGTGGCATAATGGGTCATTAACTGATTTCTCAAATGCCTTTTTTTTGTATTATCTTTGTTTTACTCAGGTTCTTGAACCTGCCTTTTTATTTTTAGTAGCCTCCTGCTAATTTTTAGCCTTTGACTACACTTTTTTTGTTAAGTGGCAGAGTAATTTCTCAATCTTTTGCCTTTAAAAAAAATCTCCTTTCCCTTTCCCCCTCACAGCAGCTCTTTTTATAAACAAGTATTTAATTATGCAACTCCCTTTTCCAGAACTGCAGGAATAGCTGGGCCTCTGGTCACTTATTGCTTTTGTGATACCTGTAAAGCTTCATCCTGGGGTGCATCAAGAAAAGTGTGTCCAGCAGGCCTAGGTAAGTTCTCCTTCCCCTCTACTCTGCTCTGGTGAGACCACACCTGGAATACTGTGTCCAGTTTTGGGCTCAAAGAGAGACAGGGATCTGATGGAGAGACTCCAGCAGAGAGCTAAGAGGATGATTGTGCGACTTGAACATCTCTCCTATGAAGAAAGCCTGAGAGAACTGGGGCTGTTCAGTCTTGAGAAGGCTGAGAGGGGACCTTATCAGCATCTGTAAATATCTGAAGGGTGGGTATCAAGATGAAGGTGCCAGTCTCTTTTTGGTTTAGTGATAGGACAAGGAACAATGGATACAAGCTATGCCTCAACACAAGGAGATACTTCTGTACAGTGAGGGGTGACAGAGCACTGGAACAGGCTGCTCAGAGAGATTGCAGGGGAGCCTTCTCTGAGGCTTTCAAAACCCACCTGGATGCGTTCCTGTGCAGCCTGCCCTAGGTGATTCTGCTTTGACAGGGGTGTTGGACTCGACCTCTGGGGGTCCCTTGCAACCCCTAACATTCTGTGATTCCGTGACTCGTTGTGAACTGTTTTCTGCATCTCTCACAAGCAGGACACTAGATGGAGCTGCGTTTCCTCAAATTCAAGCTCGGTTGGCTTTGCTGGACTGACGTACATAGCCTGTGTCAACAGGCCCTGTCGTTGTAGACTTTGTCATCTGATTTTAATTAGGAAGGCACTTGCTGACATTTTTTAATTAACTCTGCTTCTTACTCATGAGTAAAGATCAAAATATATTTTGATGTTTATGTAGGCACAGACCAAGCACTGGAAAGAGTTAAACAGTGTGTGTGCCTTGCACTGTCAGATTTGAAGCTGCATGAACTCCAGGCTGGCAGCTTTGCTGGTAGCCTTAGCCGAAGACTTACACTGTATAGAATAAATTGTGATTAACCACGTTGTTGTGAAGCACTGCTTGGAGAAGAGCAGCACGCTGCTCTCTGTGGTGTGCAAGGCTGCTTCTGCACCCACTGATTCAAGTGCTAGTTGTACAGCTGTCCAATAACTTCACTGCAGAACTCACTGCAGCTAAAATTCAGTAGAGGGAAGAGCCCATGCTTAGGAATGGATGCACATTAAACTCCGAAAGTGACAAATATTTTAGTCTGTTTCAACATTGCCTTTTTTGAACCCACAGAAAAAGGTTTTGATCCAGTCTACCTATTTGAACAAGACAGGATTTTGTAATAGATTATGTAGTTGTTTTCTAAATGTTTAGATTGTGTTTTACTCCCACTTCCCATCCCAGGACAAGGCCAGGATTTGGATAATGGGTTATAGTTAGACTTCGGCAGTTTGAGCAATGGCAGACTGCTGCAGGGACTCAGGGTTGGAAAAGCAGAATGCTATTCATCATGTTGAGAGTTCTGCAACATTGTCACCTCTTGGTGCTTCTGTTCTTGTTCTGTTGGTATTAGAAATCTATAATTTGAAATATTTAGGAGACGGAAGCTTGTGAGCCCTTAGACTTCTTACTAGAACTGTGGCACTGGGAAGGGAGCTGATTCAGTGCAAGATGACAAATATTGTGCATTGTTTTTTGAACTGATGATGACATGTACAGAAAATCCCATCAGGCTTATTAAGGTTTAAGGCATTCATGCCAAGATCATTGATGGGCTGAATACATCATTACTGAGGGTGTAGAACTCCCATGTTTCTAAACAGGAAGCTGCTTTCATATACCAAACAAAAAGAATGGGAAAGAAAAATAGAAAGTTCTGCAGAAAATTGAAGCACAGTGTCCAAGCCAGCCTTTTTTGGAAGGGAAGAATGGGTGGAAGGAAGAGAATAGATGATGTGGGTTGGAGCGGAAAACAAGAACCACTGGCGGAAAAAGATGCAGTCAGAAACCCTGTTTATGAGAGAATTTTTTCATTGTTACCCAAATTAGTTTGAATGGAAGACAGATCCACTCCCAAATTTTGGAAACATAGGCCAAAAAAGCCTATTTAGTTTTACAATGGCATTTGATCAGTTTATGATGTGACTGACTGCAACAGAAAGGGACTAGGCATGCTGACTGTGTGGGTGGACAAACTGTTGCAGAACGAACTGCATAAACCTTTGGAAGAGTTGGGTAATGACTAACCATGAAGGGAGGGTTTATCGATGTTTTCCTCTATAGGGTACATAGTAAACATGGAAATTGACTTGCTCAGGGTGCATATGGAAGTCTTTGGAAGAGATCAGAGTATTCCCATGTAAGTATGTTTTAAGAATTAGAAGGATATTACTTCATCCAGACTATGTACAGTGTTCCTTAGTCTTGTAAGGATAACATCAGCCTTAAATGGAAAAGATTTTTTTTTATTTGTGATGATAATAAAGTACTCACATGGCAACATAAAATAGTTCTTGAATACCATTGTTACAGAAATTTCAGTAAGCCTAATCTGTGCTTATATATTTAGATCATGATATATCTTCAATACCTCAGGTAACTGATGCCTTTCCAGTTTCTCCTTGGATTTAATGATGAAAATTGCTCTAGGTTTTAGAACCATTTTTTAAATTAATTGTCTGATTAAGAACTGTGCTTTATCCATCTGTGCTGGCTAAACACAATGCACTTTGATTGCATTCTCTTGGTTCATGTCACCCAAGGCCCATGTCAGAACACAGCAGTTCTCTGCAGATGATGATCTAGTGTTCTAGCCTGTTTCTGGATGATTTGAGCAAGGAACTTTCACCAGTGTCTTTAAACTGTTTGGCAAGTAGAAGCTTCAGTTCCATAAACTCTACTGCAGTGGTGGATAATTTTTAGTCTGTACAGGAGACCTTAGTCCTGAGGGCACTTTAATCCTCTTCCTTCCTCAGTGCACAGAAAGGTTGCCATCATTGCAAATGCCTTTGTCAGTGACAGCACAGTTTAGTACATGATTCATAGTCTGATCACTACCCAATAGAGTTCACAGTTGTGGCACTTCTGCTACAGCAAATTTTCCTTTTCTCAAATCCACTAAACTGTTGGGCAGCAAAAATTCTAGTTCTATGTAAATCATTGCATCAAGTGTGCATTTCAGCAGATCCTGTCACTTAACACTAATCAGGGTGCAGTACTGTTTAAAATTTTCACCAAGGAAGTCATATAATCTCTTTTCTAATGTTTTATGGGATTCTCAAAGAACTTTCATGAAAATAGGCTTTTTGCTTTCAAAAAGAAGAAAGTATGCTGCTCTAAATTTTTAGTTAAAGTATACAGAACATCAGGTATAAAGCCTATGGCTGTCATCATTAAATGCATTTCTGAATTCTTCTAGAGGCTTCAAATTTCAGTGGCAGGGAAAAAATTGAAACAAGTAAATGGTGCTCCAGATCTTGAATTCTTTAAATAACCTCTGCAACAGATGACTGTAACTTTGTCATTAATCCTTATCATATAATTCCTCTAATTAAGTTGGCCCTTTTTGCTGTAAAGATGACACAGGCTAGGCAGGTAATTACCTTTTCTGCAGCAGGTAATTTGTCCTCTGCTGTAGGTGGTGTGCTGAAGCAGTGTGTTTTCATTTGTTCTGTAGGATCTATAGTTACTGCTTTTTAGTAAAACATTTCCCTCCCCCAACTGCCCAGATGCTGCATTCCAGTGGTTAGCAGAAGTCTGAGGAAGAAATGAGATATCAGCAGATAACATCTGAGAGCTAATTTGATTTGTTCTACATTTGTAATGCATTCCTCCAAGCAAAATTCTTGTTGACTGAGGTGCTGTTTATAAAAGGCAAGAGATCCAAAGCTCCACTGCAACTCAGACTATGCTGGAGTTATGTTGAAGGCAACTCTTAACAATATTTTATTGTTAAACTTTCTGACCGTTGCTGCTGCCCGTTGGTGCTGTTTCTCTGTTAACATCATCCTATCCATAAAGTGCAGCCTCTAACCTAGGCACCAGCTAATGGAGATTTTCTCTATGAAGACCTCATTAATCCTTCAGAACTTACTTTTCCTGCATTCATTCCTCGAAAACCTAAATCCAGCAATGCTGCATGTGGCTTCCGGATTCGCAACATCCTATGGGTACTGCAAAAGATCTCAGCTGTACTCAGTCCTAAAGCCAGCTTTCATAGCTGTTTCTTCTTTCCTGGGCCAGTGTGATGTCTGTACAACTTTATTTCCCCCTCCTCCCCCCCCGCCCTGGCCTTATGCACAGTCCCATGAGTTAAAGAAAAATATTGTACATGTGATGTTTCAAGTGTTGAATGTGAAATTTATTGTGTCATTTTCTCTCCCCCTCCCCACCCCGTTGCTTGGTTTAGGTTTGTTTTGTGTTGTTTGTTTGGGGTTTTGTTTGTTTGGGAGTTTTTGTTTGTTTGTTGGGGGTTTGTTTGTTTGTTTTGGTACTGTTGCCTTGCAGAAAGGTTACAAGGTTCTGTTCTTGTGAAGGGCTCTGGACAGTCTCCATCTTACTCCTATCTTTCTGTTACTAGTCTTCATACACAGTTATGAAAAGAGGGTGAGCACTTTTCTTTGGCACAGCTGTGCAGCGAAGACAGTCAAACAGAGAAGTTATCACAGTTACAAGACTGATTTACTGGTTCTTGATATAGTGTCTCTTCTGCTGTCTGGACTCTTCCAGTACAGTTCCATCTGTTATAAACTTGATTTCTTTTTTGAAAAGGATACAAGCTATACATCTGATTTAATACAAGTGATGTATTTGAGCACAAAAATGTAGTTTTAGAGGATGTAAATAAGAACAAAGACTAAATCTCCCTTTCCTTCTTTTGTAGCCTATAGCTACTTAAATTGTCTGTTTCAAGTGTAACATCTAGTATGTTTTTAACTGAGATTGATAGAGTTCTAGGTTCAGTTTGGTTTGGGTTTTTTGTTGTTGTTGTCTTTTTTTTTTTTTTTTTGTCTCTGTTCTCCTGTAACTAGTATTTAGGGTCATTTAACAAAAAAAAGGCAAACTTAAACATCAGCAAACACTTGAACATCTACATGTTGATGAAGCTCCTGCACTGATCTCATAGAAGGCATGTCAGTAAAGTGGACATCTGTCACATAGAACAAATGTCCACAACTCTTTTAAACTACAGTCACAAACTGCAATTGCAGTTTTGAGGTGATGATAATCTCAGTTTACTAGTGGGGTAAATGTCAGGTCCATGACTTCCTTTTCAGAAAACCCCAATTCTCATCAGCTACTTCATAAAGAAGTGCAGCTGTGTTAGGAAGGGTTTTAACTTTGGGGCTGTTCAAAACAAGCAGGTACATCTCTGAAACATTTGTTTTCTGTTCAAGGTGTTTCTACCCTAGAAGTCCACTTGTGCTGAAGGGAGGGTGTTAGACCATGAGTTACAGAGTATCCTTTGAGATAGTTGTCCACCCACTTGTTTTTTCTGTTTAATGCAAGCCTTGCCTGTGGCATTGGCAGTTGCATTGTGCTAATGTTAGTCATAATCCCTAGGATGTTTGTTTCTGATGAGAGTTAAATGATGGCTGAATATCAAAAGCCAAGGAGTTCTGTGTGCAAAGAATACATCAAAATATTTGAAAAAGCTTTTCAGTTTGGCTCCAAAATTTTCAGTGTCCAAAGATCTAACATATATACAGTCTCTGTAGTATCATCTTCTTCTAGCTGGAGATGAATTTCTTTCTTCCTATGTTGCTCTGACTGGGGACATTCTAGACTTGGAGGAAATTTGATTTTTGTTTCCACTCTTGAAACCTGTTGTTACAGCACTGCTTGAGTTTTCCTCTGCATGCCTACCTTATGGGTGCATGTCTGTGTGATGGATGAGGGAGAATTTCCAGGAATTAAGCTTTTCAGTACCTGCTGATAAAAGTGCTTGCAGGGGCCTAAGTGGGAATTGTTTGCAGTGTCTGAGCAGCACGAGGAACTGACACAGATGGAAGATATGTACCTTTAACCTGAATCTATTCTCTGCTTAGTTCAAGGAGCAGGAGCTGCCTAAGCCAATGCTGCAGCTGAGGGAAAATATTCACTAAGCTGTAGTTTAAAGTAGCATCAGAGTCCCCTTAGTGAAGAGTAGAGGTTTCAGAGTCCTGTCTTTAGCTCATTAATACTGAAATAAAGCTGGAACACTTACAAGACATTTCAGAAGAGCTGAATGTAGGGGGAACTGTGGTCTCAAAAAATAAGTCCAAGGAATATATGGAAGATAGCCCCATTCATCAGACTTAACCTCTTACAATTTTTTACATTTTCTTAGAAACAAACCAAAAACTCCTCAGATAAATATGTGACATTTGAAAGACTATGTTCAATTGAAATTTGACATGGTTGTACAATAAGTTGTTTAGGTTTTTCCTTACTTTGTCAGAATACACTCCCTTATGTCTTATAGAGCAGAATTGTGATATTCCTGTACAGAGAGGTTGTAAACAGAGCATGAAAATATATGATGTAAGCAGCCAATTTGCCTTGAGCAGTTTTTTTCTCTTGCACAGGGTCCGGTTGCATAACTGTTCCCTTCAGTCTGTCTCTGACATTTATGGGCTGGATGGTTATGTGAGACACTAAATCAGACCATTTTCTACTTCTAAGGATTAGGAATTTCCAGAGAAATCTGAAAGTTCTTCATGTAGTAATTGCATCCAGAGAAACAAGGGTCAATTTCCATAGGATCCCTTCCCAGAGTTTCCCCCAGATATATATTCTTTCTGAGTTAGGAATGAAGTTAATATTTTGTGTCCTTTGAGCAGTTAAACTTAGGGCAAGAGGTTTTGTCTCTCCTGTTCTCTTCCTCTTTTTTTTTTTCTTTTCTTTCCTTTCCACTACTTGCTGTTGTAGGGTGTTGTGTAGAGTGACTGTTAATCCTTAATGTGTGTCTGAGAGCAGCAGAACCAATTACTGCAGGTCATGCTGACCTCGGGCTAGGTTGCTTTTGTTTTTAAGTTGCTTATTAGTTACCCTTCTAACCCAACATCCTTTGTTTCAGACAGAAAGCCTTTGCAGGAATGCAATAGCAAGGGAAGGAGGAATGCTTCATTCATAAATCTGAGAGCATTTATAAAGGAGGCTATAAACCATCTAACTTCTTTCATCTGATGAAAAGCAAGCAGGATATTGCAATTAAGCATTTTGTTCAAGGTTCCATGCTAAGACCGAGGCAGAACTGCAAACAGGATACATTGCTGTCTTCTATTAAAGGGTCTCTTAAATCCTCAAGCCCAGTGATGTGGGCTGGTCCAGGAGTACAGGGATCATTGTTTCTGCTACTATACTGGTGGCATGGAGGAAGCTAGTACCTCCAATACTGAAGGTATTGGAAGAGGAAGTAAACTGAATCCACAGGATAAAATGCAGTTTCTTTTAATACATAATGCAAATAAGTGAGTAATGCTAGTAGAAAATAAGTTTCAATTTTAAGATTTCTCTGTGGATTTCATATGAAAAATTTAAAGATTATATTATTGAGTGTGAGTCTTAAAAAAAGGATTGGTACTGAATAGCTCAGTCTCCCTATGGAGAGCTCATAGTGGTTGACCATACTGCTGTAAAGTTTGAGTCAACAAAAGGTACTCAAAAGACAGAATAGAATACTAGGCTAAGAAATGAGATGTGATCCTCACATTTGCTTCAAGATAAGAAATTACAATTCTAGTCCTTTCTTACTCCTTTGCTGCAGTTGGGTAACTCAGGTGTCATTAGCACGACTGATTCTTGTAAAAGGAGTTTTGTACTTGAAGCTCTGCATCTATGCCAGGCGGTAAGCAGACTTGATTGAAACTCTTGGCATGCAAACTCTTTGTCTCTGCATTTCAGTCTGTTCTTAGCTATTTCACAGGTATTTGAGAACTTGTCTGTAACATATTTTGATAGCCACATACGATATCTGTAGTAGTTATTACTGTAACTTTCCATGGACAATCCGGGAAGGTGGATTATGCTACCAGGTCTCTTCATAAGGGTCATACCATGAAGTCCTCTAAAGGTATTACAAAGATACAGCTGCAACTGCATTTAGTTAAGCTTCATTTTTCTAACACTCATTATTTAATGCTAGGCCACATGATATTAATTGCCTACTTTGAAAAATACCTTGTTTGTTGGAAATTTTGTGTAACCTTATTCCTTACTATCTTTTCAGACATCTTCGTAGCCAAGCATCTACTCAATTTCTGCACACTTGTGGTTGTGGATCATTGGATTTTGGTGAGGTAAGAGAGAAACACACTTTGGTTTGTAATTTTTAGTGATTTGTAAATATTAGCACAAGACATCCACTATATGAGATTGCAGTTCATCAAGAATCAACAAACTGAAGGGTGAAGATGTACACTGTCAATCAATAACTTGGGAACAGGAAGGAGCCCTGTGGGAACCATGCTGGTTACATAAGTTGCACCTGGGACTCATCCTCTTGAAATCCAAACTAAGCTCCCCACTCGCCCAAGTACTTTAAGATACAAGTTTCCTTGATTGTGGTTGACAGTATGGCTCATGGAAGGTACAGGCCCTAGCATGTGATGTGCCTTAGGTTGGAGCAAGATGGAGCACTGCAAGTTGAGATGCCTTGTAGTCTCTGTGAGTTGTACCTTGGGGTGTTGAAGATGAAAGCTTCAAAAGTGTGAAGCTCTGCGTGGGCTGTGTTTGGCCCACAGGCTACGTTCACCACCCCTCATGTTCACTGGAATGTAGAACTTTCCAGCCTAATACAGATTGTTTGGTTTTTTAACTGTTTAACAAAATAGAACTTGTAATTATCTGACCCTAAGTGGGAGTCACTTAAAATGCATTAGTCAAGGCCAAAGGAATTTCCATTTCACCCATGGCTCACACAAACCCTCATTCTAAGCTCTTTTATGTTGAGAAAACTGCCAGCTCTACTGCAGATGGACCATTTTTACTGGCATGATGTTGCTCAGATTGATGCCAGGCATCCTGTCTTTAAACTTGGGCTTTTACACCATAAACCTGCATATCCCTTAGGTGCACTTTTGCACAAGTGCGAACTCCCCACTTAGCTCTGGGCCTTCTTTGAATCTTGAGACTGCAGTAATAAACCACAACACCCCAGCTTATCCTCTGTGGCTTCATCAGGGAAACTTAAATTCTGAATAAATTTTACTTTTTAGAGAATTGAGGCAAGCAACTGAGAGGAGCCTTGCAGCTAGACAAAATGACCTCTCTAAAATAAATCAGAATTCACTAGTTATTTGGATTACAGAGTGCACTGTTAAATAATTTTTGAGAAGTGTTTCAGACCACAAAGTTTGTCTCTGGTGGACTCCAACTTCTTCAGAATACTGACAGTGGCATCATTCTTCTCTCCTGCTCTTTGCAAAGAGTTTTTCTCCATATTTGGTAAGAAGTCCCTTTGCAGATGGATGGAAATTCACTTTTAAAATCAGTGCTTGATACTCAAAATTTCTACTGGTTTTGGCAAAATACCCTGACTCACATGTAATGTCCTATTCAGATCTGTAGAGGACAATGTACAGCTTAAGTTTAGATACATGTAAGCATCTGCTGGTCCCCTTACCTTCCAGACCAAGGAAGCCACAGCCTGTCCTTACAGAAAGCATCTACAAAAGTGAAGAGGTATCAAAAGTTATCCTAATACAAAAATATCCTTAATTGAGGGTTATGTGAATGACCAGGTGCAATGGAGGAAAGAAAACTGTGTGCAAAGCAGTCCTGCTTTGGCCAGCCCTATGGTCTTAATGACTTGATGACCTGGGAGGAGGTGGGAGTATTTTTCCTGTGTTTCTCCTGGAACTTCTCTGATCAATAGACTTTCCAATAGTTACACAATGGAATGACAAAAATTGTCCTGTTTCTTAAGAAATGTCTCTGGTGGCAGTTTTTGAAGGTCTGGGAGTTTCCCTATTGTATTTAAAGGGCCTTTGGCTCATAAACACATTAAACAAAGAAACAATAGATCCCCAGGGGAATTTGAAAAGCTGAAGTGTAGGAACTTTAATAATATTATGAGGACCTAATATGTCTGATGTGGGAACTTAAATCTGAGGCAAGAATTTTGAAAAGAATGTTGGAAGTGAAGATTTAATTACATGATTTATTGTTAATCATTTATTATTATATATACACTGCCAGGGGCACTCCTGGTGCTTTACAGATGATTACAGAATAGTAATTCCCAGATCAAAGATCTTGATCATGCAATCTTTATTCATGTAAATATTCCCCATGGTGCCTGATCTTGTTCCATGTTAAAACTCAATAATCCCCCTCCAACACAGCCCATCATAGACAATTAAAAGAACTTCATCAAGAGAACACTGATTAATTATCCTCCCCAGAACACTGAATGTTTTGGTGCCGTATATTGTATGGATAAAGGATATCTATTGTGTTTTAGCAAACCTCACATTTTTGTGCAGCTTTAATTCTTAATTATAGTGTCAGCAAACATTAAGATTATTTCTATGATAAAAATGGCTTTTTTTCTGGAAGAAAAAAATTCCACTGGCTTGTTCCCATACGTTTCAGACCCTGCTGATTTAATGGAGCCAATTTACTTGCATACAATTCTTCCCTTAGTGACCAATACAGAAAGTTTCACCTTCAAAGACAGATGCTGAATGTGAAATACTCCTGGGAGCTATGCAGATGCTGAGATCTCTATTTGCAGAAGGTTCTGCTTTTCTTTGTTTCATCCTGTGACACTTTGCACTCTACTAGAAATGCCATGAATGAGCAATGCACTTAGATGGTTTTCTTATTCTTCAGCTGAAATGGCTGTTGTTTATCCACTGGGTTGCTGTAGGCAGCCACAGAAGTGAACACAGCTTGTGCAGCCATCTTTTGGCTTATGTCTTTGAGACATAACAGCTCTGGTGGGGAGAGATTGAGGCAATTGTGAGGCAAAGGAGGCTTTTTTCCCCCTTCCATCTGTTAGAGGATTTTAATACAGCTTTTTGCAGCATGCTGTTCCATTCCTCTAAAAGCAGTGGCATGTAGCACAGAGAAGGATATTTTGGCTAGTGATGTGTGATGATAATACATGCCTAAGATTCCAGTGTAGTTATCAGGATTCAGATTCCCATCTGCATATCGTTGGTCTAGACATTGGGTAAGGAGTATTGCTAGAGGAGACAGTTGGGGTGGTACCCAACATAATTGCCTGTTCTTGAAAAGACTTTTTTCTTCTTTTTTCTTCTTCTTCTTCTTCTTCTTCTTCTTCTTCTTCTTCTTCTTCTTCTTCTTCTTCTTCTTCTTCTTGTTCTTCTTTTTCCTTCCAAGGCTGTGTTGAATCATTAAGATTTAAACAGTCTGAGGTGTCGTATAATTACTCAGGATGTTAATGAAGTCTAGTGCCTAGTGCAGAAATGAACATTGCTCTGGCCAGTAGCCAGAAGCACTGACCAATTTTATGTTTACAGCTAATAACAGGGAAGCACTTTTTCATGCAACTCAGAATTACATTTAGAAACTTACTGCCCCAAAATGGTGTGGAGGTCTGAAATCTCTGTGGCCTAAAAATGGGACTAAAGCAATTTATGGAGGGCAGGTCAATTCGTGACTGTTAAGTACAATAGTTCTGGTGTAGTCCTTCAGCCCTAGACTATGGATTGCTGGAGAATAGGAGGATGTCCCCGAGGAAGAATTACTCTATATACACACACCCTGTTTGTTATACTCCTCACCTTACTGTTGAAAACTATGCACTGGGGTAAAGGGAGCTCTCAGGTGGATCAATGTGATTGTTCTTACACTTTCACATGTTCCAGGGTATTGGAAACTTCCCATTTCAGACCCTAGTAGTGTGCCTCATTACATGATTAATCCTTCTTGTATTGTATGCATAACCACACAACCTTTCCTAAAGTCCAACTCCTATCTCAGCATATTTAGAGCTGAATTCTCAAGGAGGGCTGGTTTGTGGTTGCTACCAATTCTACATGTTAAATTCTGATACTCCTGAACCAGTGACAAAGCTTCAGAGGGACCAGAGGTTCACTGGAGTCATGGATTCCTGGGAAACTGCTCAGATTCAGCAGCAAACAAATGCTAACCAACCTTAACAGCTCATTTCTAGGTCTCCCTTAAATGCTTTGAGTAAAAGCAGTTTTGATATGCAAAATTGAAGTACAACTATGAAGTGATTTACTTAAGGTACAAGTGAAGGAATTGTGAACCAGAATTAGAATTATCTAGACACAGAATGTCAAGTTTCTGGCCAAATAATATAAGCACTTTTGGAGGGACTTCTGAACCATGTAATATTACATTAAAGATCAATTTTACAGTCACAGGCAGGTTTGACTGTCATCAGCAGAAGACATATCCTTGCTCTCCCCTCTGTCTTCCTCCTTTTCTTGAGCTATCACACTTTCCAGTCTAACATATTAGCAAAGACTGCATTTTAGTTTACATGGTAACTGCATAGGACTACATATTCCATTCAGTCCTCCTTGCTGGGAGACCATAAAATTGGTGTAAACCAATGATGGGAATCATAACTGCTTTAGCTCCCACAGCTACATCCACCTCTGATCATAAGCCAGAGACCTTATGGTGCAAAATTTTTGGGAGTGGGACAGACTCATCTCATAGGTCAGTTACAATCTGTAAGCTGTCACTTCTCTGATCTAGACAGCCACAGGTATTCAAGTCTAGTCAGAAGGGCCCTAAACATACTAATTTTTGTTAATTATACTTGTGCATATTCTGGTAATGCTTGAAAGCCCAACTGAGATTGGGATATCATTGTGCTAGGTGCTGAGCTAACACACACATCACATTTCCATTTTCAGTATGTCTTGAGCTCAGCAAGGAGCCTCGCAGGAAAAATTGGAGTGAAAAGTAAAGGACTACTGATATGAATTGTCTTAGCTCCATTCTCAGGTCCAGTTTTTCCCCCAAAGATACGATTTCCTGGAGACTGAAAACATTCTCTTCACTTTTTGAAGCAGTTTTAGACATGCCTTGTGTTGGTATAAAGCCTCACAACAAAGCCTGGAATTGTTCAGGTGATCCAGACATGATTGCAACCAATCTTCAGCAGTGAGTAGAAGGAGAATTGAGATTCACTTTATCCAGAGCTATATATTTTTTTAAGTTTACTGTAAATGGATACTTAAGATACAAGTGACCTCCTAAAGACCTCAGGGTTCAAAGAATAACTCAGAAGTGTCCGTACAGGTTAGTGTGACCCACAAAATATCCATTACTCATTCCTCTGTAGCTTTAAAACAGCAATGCCTTTGTTTCTCTTTCTCTTTTTCTCTAACATGAAGGCAATAACAGGACCTGTGGCTTTGCTCTGTGCGTGTCACTGCCTGCCAACAACAGCAGGCAAATGAGTAATACTATTCCTCCCTTGAAATTCTTTCCTTGAAGTGAAATTAATGAAGATCTTTACCATAAAAGAGATTAATCTAGTCTTGTGGAGAGGCAGAAGAAGGATTTAGACTTAGACTGGTTTACCCTATTTTCAGTTAGTTTTATGATAGTGGTGGTGGTAGTATCTAAAAAAAAAGACAATGAGAGAGGAAAAGAAGTATCCAGAAAACTCCTTGTCTTCTGGCAACTGGCTACTTAGAAGCCAGTAAAGCAAACGGACAGGACACCACTGTGCTCAAAATGGGAAATTCACTCACAACAAAAATACTTCTCCAGCCTCTGATGTTGGAGTAGTCATTGTTAACCTATTTTTGTACCAAGAACTGGGTGCTTCGGGACAGGACTTTGTAAAGGCCATCAGCTGAAAGAACAAAAACCTGTTAACAAATGAGTAAGCTGCTATACTGATTCTTCAAGGCCACGAGGTAACAGATAACCAGCCTCCAGAGTAAAGGAGGAAATGAGTGGTAAAAGGACTTTCTTTTTCTTTCTTGTGTTTAAACAGTGTTCACTAAATTTTGGTGATGTTATCACCAGACAAGCATTCTCTTGTAAAATTGATACCTCCCAGTCTACTTCTTGTTAGTAATGTAATAGTTATGTTGAAGTCATGGTGGTCTAAGGATAGAATGGAAGCTAAGCATTCAGAGTGAGATGATATCTTTTATTAGATATTTGTATGTACATTCTAGCTTCCCCGAGAGACCTTAAAAGAATCCAGTGGGCAAATTTATAACAGAAGCTGATGAATAAATGGAATGCTTTCTCACCTTTAAACTTGTTTTCTCTGAGCATGGTGCAAGAATGATAGCAGGCCAATGCAAAGAAGCAGCATCCACTATTGTTGCCTATGTTGTTTGCTTTGTGAAAGGAATTCTATCTTCATCACTGTTTTTGCTATGATGAATGTTTTGTAAATGCTGACGGATGGATTAGGAAAAAAGATAAAAGTCTGACACATCTTGCCAGGACTGAATTCATACATGGATTGAAAGTGAAGTGTAATTACTACTCAGATCAAATTCTTTCATGAGCCAGAGCTGTCTAGACCAACAGCAGATATTTATTTTTAGGGTTGATCTTTGTAGGGTTTATTAGCTTTCCCTGGGGTAGAAGCAAGAGAGGGAAGAACACCAAATCCTCTTGAGCTTCCATTGTTATAACAAACTACACAAAGCTTACAGGAAAAAAAATTAATTCTGAGAGCAAGATGTGTTTTTGTGATGTTCCTTCTGAAATATTCTCTGCTTTAAATTGGCTTGAGGAATTAGTGCAGTAAAACTTGCATTTGAAAACTAAATGATGTATTTAGAGAAAAACTAACTTTGTATCTCAGAAAAAGGGTATGATAATGAAGTTTTTTTTTCTTTAGTTGAGACTATCCTGGGCAGATAATTTTACCAGTAGTTGTGATGTGTAGATAATGAGGTTTGTAGGTTAGTGCAATCCTAGATATGGTTCTGTTCACTAGACCTACACAGAAAGAAGGAATTGCAGACATTGTGCTAGTAATACTCCTCTTTTAGCAAATTGGTCAGCCACTGCTAGGCACGTACGTTGCTACTGTATTTATGTTTGCCCCCCACAAAACCCCTGCAAACAAATCTTTCAAAGGTAGCAAGCACCAGCTTCTTCCTTATCTTCAGCTGGGTTGTGGGAAATGAGCAATCTGAGGGTGTGTTATGAAATTTTTCAAGTGGGCTACGCAAATCAGAAAGCTGAAGAAGTGAACTTGGATGTGCTGTTAAACAACAAATCTTCTAAAGAACCTGGACTGTGATCCTAGCAACATGATTTCACTACTTCTAAGCGTGTGCTAATATTCCTCTGCCACCTGTGAGGAAGACAGATCTCCTTAAGACTTGCAAAGTGTTCTAAGGGTCTCACATTGAACATCTCTATACAAAATCAGGTTTTATTTCTGCATCATTTTGTCCGACTAGGACTGTCCTACCCAGCAAAGCTTGGTAGCTGCCTATTCATAAAGCACTAACATCCCAACACTGGAAAAGTATTTATGCTTGAAACATGTTGAATCACAGACCTCTAGCAGTTGCTCTGAAGAATTTTCCAGAAGTAGATGTTTCTTTCACGTGCCCATTTCAAAATGAGTTTATGGGGAGAAGGAGAATTTAAAATAATGAACAGCATGGAATTCCTGTTGGGTATTCACGACAGTTTATAAGTGAGAAGAAGTAAGCTGATACTTAATTAGAGGTGGATGGCCTCTTTTCACCCCTCACCCCAAGTTCTTGGCATTGTAGCTCTGAGGCGTTCTGAGAGCCCCGCTGGCTCCCTGCGCTCTCGGCTGCCGTCCACTAGATGGCGGTGTTGTCCCAAGTTAGCCAGACAAGGGCTGCGCTCGATCCCCCTCCAGCCCTGGGTGCTTTGCTCTTGCCATACGGAGCGAAAGCAGGACTTGTGTATGAAATAGGTGCTTTGTCTGAGGGATTTGCTGTAGAGCTGCACAGGGAGGTGTTGAGAATGAAAAGGCACTCTGTAAAGTTCTGCAAATCTCTCAGCTGGTTGATCAGGATTTCCAGACAGGAGCCAGGATTCCCGCGTGTCAATGACAATGTCTGGCTGAACAACAGGACAGTGTTTCACCTTTGCTGTGATACCTGCACTGTGAGTTCAGGCTGCATGGCTGTGTAACAGCCGAGTTCTTTACAATCCTGTGCACATATGTAATGCAATTACTGCTTACAGGTGGCTCAAAGAATAGTTATCTGTAGTTTTGAAAACAAAATTTCCTTCTGGGAGTAGAAATCAGACTTAAGTAGATGGAGTATCCCAGGTATTAGAAAAAAGTATTGCCCATGTTCTCATATGTGAGATGGGATTCAGTGTCCAGGATAAGAATATTGAAAGTTCTGATTCAAGTTCAGTGGGGACAAGAATAGATTTGAATTGATTTTGGGTTTCTTCCCAATTATGTCAATAGTCTTTTCCTCTGACAAACCATTTCTATAATTTCTGGACAGACAGCGAAGTTTTTATGTAATAGGAACTAAGACAAGTGGATCAGGAGCTTCTAGCCTCTATCTCACAACTTAAAAACAAATATCCATATAATTTCCTAACAGTTGACAAATTCATACTGCATAAAAGCAAATGCTTTCAGCAATCATAAACCAAAATTTATTATTATACAGTGTGGAAAATGTTGCAGTTTATCTTTGTTGTTGCTAGACTCTTTCCAAGACATTTGGAATAAATTACTGTACACAAGACAATTTTTACAGTCGTTTTCATTTTTAAGAGTAAAGACTTCATAAAAGCAGTCCTTCAGGAGATGCGTGTGTGGCATGGTGTTATTCTATGTCTGATCCTTACCACTGTGGTAGTTCCCAGTGCACAGCAATGTGCATGCATGTTCTGTTTGTGTACCTGGAAGTTTAAAAGCAGACAGCCTGGATGACAACACAAATACAAGTACTTTGTTATGTGAAACGGCACTTAGTCTCTTGCCGTCTATGGCTTCACATGGTACAGCTGAAGCAAATGTCAAGGTGTAGCTGTGTGATTCACCTGCCTTTGAAACAGGACCTTCTACATGCAGCCTCTGATTTCCCACCTCTTTGAGTCTCTGTTTTTCTCATATTCCCAGTGGGCAGTTGGATGGCAGTTTATGCCAGCTAGCTTCTTGATGTGTTGATCAAGACAAGACTCAGAATACAATTATCTTATGATACTCCTGTACCTTTCTCTGAGACACAGCTATTCCCATTGCTTTTTGTTAGGTTTCCTCTTGTCCACTGTTTTGCTGGAGAGCTCCAGTTGTAAAATGAGAATGCCTGCGGGGCTCCAGAGATTTCTTGTTTCCAACAGAGCTACATCCACTCTGAGTCTGCTAGGATACCCTCTACTCCAGCTGTAGATTTTCCTCTGTTCTGTTCTTTGACTATAGTCTCACAGTGAAAAATACATGTTCTGTCTTGTATGACCCTATCTGCTTAGGAAGACAGTTTTTAAATGATGTTGCTAAACAAGACCCTCTATACTTACTAGGAAGAAGAAAAATTTAGTGGCAGGATTAGTACTGCAACATTTGTGAAGGTCAAGATTAACGAGGAGTCCATAGAAATACTTTCCCAGCTTAGGGAGAACAAATCACAGTAGAGGGTGTCAAAGCAGAACAAAGTTTTGATTAGCCTTGAAATTTGAGGATATCTGGATCCAGATAAAAAGCTGTGGTCAAATTTCATCTTTAATATGAACTGAATCCAGACACCCTTGGACTTTGTGTTGAGCCAGTTCTGTTCTGGAACCCATCCCCCTCTCTAATCTTTATCGATCTATGTCCCGTTTTGAGGGCAGCTAATTTAAGAGAATTCAGCATTTTCACAAAGTAACTAAAACTTGGGTACTGCAAGAATTTAAGTTTTTGCTTCAAATTCTCTATAGCCTTTGTGCCATATGCATTATGGTATTGTCTCTAATCACAGGCTCACATACTACTAAATCCCTGCTCTGTTTAAAGTGCAAGATGGATACTTCTCACGTAATGAGCAGCTATTTAATATCTTCTTTTATCTTCATTGTTCAGTGTGTACCCCATGGCTTATTTACTGCACACTATTCAAAGCCTGTTCTGAATGCAGAATTATTAATTTCCTTGGGAGGTTTCCTTCAGCAGTCATGGTTATTGTATCTGGATTCTTCATAGACATAGAATAATCTATTTTCACAATGCCTCAATGAAGTGAGGGGTTACTGCACCCCTACTTGGACAGATGGCAAACAGAGATATGAAGATGAAGAGAAAATGTTGCCAAAGGACTTGATTGTCTGGGACTCAATTTTGGTTTTCTTTCTTTTCCCCCTGAGTTCATGGCACTGAAAAATCATATACTCAAGGCATAGTTCCTACTAATTCCAGTTCTAGCTATGAATGTTCAGCAGCTTTGCAGATCAGCCTTTAGGGTCTCCTGTGGATCCCTGAAAAGATAATTGACGAGCTGTAAAAATGTAGATTGATTGATTTGCCTAGCAACACATGCAAACACTGTGATGGAGAGTGGGGTGGAGTCCAGTTCTGCAGCAGCAGTATTCTTACATCTTTAGGAGAGACCTGGACTGATAAGCAGAGGGTCAAAAGGCTCAGTTCCCCTAATCCCAGATGAATTTTCAAATCCCTTTCTCCAGATGAACCCTGGCAGTGAATCGTCTCTTGCCTTTGTCTTTGTCACAGCTTCTCTTTCACAGAGTCTATCTTTAGCCTCTGGAGGCTCATTTCCCTGGTGAGAAAGCTTTCTTCAGAAGGCAGGTCAAATCAGGAGCTTAGTTTGGACACCATTACCAGCAGTCCAGTGGGGTAGGTGCTTTCCCTATTCACCACAGAGGGACCTGAAGGACACCATCCTCACTAAACGAAAGTTACTCAGTACACAAGACCTACATTCCTCTCTGCTATCTTCTCTTAAGCCCAACTCTGCATTTCCAGGCTCCCACTAGATGGTCCAACTAGCTGTTTCATGATCTTCCTCCCTCCCCTCTTCCTCAGTCCTCTTATCCTAAACAGATCTGTGCTTGGTTTTTGTCCATGCTCTGGACCTTGCTGTACTAAAGTGTGTAAATCAGGGTTGTTTTTTTTTTTGTTCCCTGCTGGACTTAGACTTTTTACCCTCTGTGTGAAGAATTTTGCCATCAGTTAAAAGCACAGGAAAATTGTGGACCTTCACCTGCTTTTCAGTGCTGGGAGGTGTCTTAAACAGGTGGGAATGAGAGTATGCAGGGAAAAAAATGCCAACAGTTCCAGCAACATAATCCTGTATGCTGCATGCTCAGTTTAGAAGTGCAAGTGGGCTGGCACACACACGTGTGCACACCTTTCCCACGTAGATGCTGCTGGGGAATGAAGATCTGAAGTGAAAATGGATATTTTTTTTTTAACTTTACAAACTTTTACCTAGTATTACAGATATTTTCCCCTTCAAGTAATATTGATCGATATCTTTGAAACATAATTTCTGAGTTTCACAGGAACAGCATGACATTCTTGAATGATAAAAACCTCTCTCCTTCAGGATCTTTTCTGAAGAATAGAGATGTATTTTTTTAAGCATGGCCAAAAAGATGTATTTTTCTGCAGCTCCATTTTTGGAAAAAGGTAGACTATGGTTAAAATTCCCCTTTAAATAAATAAATTAGCCTAAGAGAGAGAGTCAGCATGGAAAATTTCAGACTGGATAGCTAAAGGTTTGAAAAATTTTCTGCAATTGTAAAGTGGAAAAATTTTCTGCAATTGTAAAGAAGATTTTAGAATGCATGGAAAGTCTCAATCAACCTTTGTAATAGTGCTACCAACCCTTACTTATAAGGACAATTATCAAATGTTTCAGCAAAATCATCTCTGCCCCAGAAAGAAGTTCCATTTTAGTGCCAGATCCTTCAGGCTTAATACCTTTGTTACTAAATGAAGCCTGATTGCCAATCTCTAAGTACTTAGAAAAGAATGTTCCTACTTAGTTCCCATTCATAGGTGTAATTCATGACTAGTCTGAACTTTGAGTGCACCTGTAAAGGCACTGTTGTGTGTATTGTATTGCTGGCAACAGTGGCTGTAAGTGAAATGGATCAGCTAGATGCCACAGTTAAAGCATTTTCCTAAGATGATAGGAGATGATTAGTCAATTAGAGCAATCCAATCGAGGTGAAAATCATCAGAGATGGCAGGATGAGGTAACTGGCACTGCTGTTACCTGCAGAGTGTTTTCTAGAGAAACAGAAAATGTCACTCTCCAGTCTTAAAGTAGCATTAATCTGATGGTGAGAATACTAGAACAAACACAGCCTATCTGTGGGTAAAGGTTATTGAAAGCTGAGCCTATCTTAATTTTGAGGGTGTATGTGTGCATGTGTAGGCGATGATGAGTTCTGAGATTGGGTTTCAGATATAATTTAGAGACCAACTGCAAAGAAACCAATATTTGAGTCAGGAGCTCTGCTCGGTAAAAATGCAGCCATGTGCTGTAAGAGGCTATGTCTGAACGGGATCGTCCCACTCAACTGATTTCTGGGCATAGTCAGAGTTACAGGCTTGGAAAAAGCAAACACATTTTTCTGCCTTTTGCCTTGTTCTGTTTTTAAAAGCCACTGCAGAGGTAATTGGGCAAAATTTCTCCTTCAGGATGCTGCTTATTAAGCTGTAATTGGTTCCATTGATGTATCAATCATTGGAGTGTATTTTCAAGGCATTGGAATTGGATTACTGTCTTTTAAAACATTGTTTGGCCTGCAGAATCTTTACAGATGCTAAGAGCAAATGGATCTAGTCAGAAGCCAAGAGCTGCACAGTCAATTTGCAGAGTGAATTGAAAGCCTGTTTGTCCAGCATTTGATTTTCAATCTCCTTTTTAGGGGAAAGGAAAAAAAAAAAGACATTAAAACCAGTAAGGAACACCCTATAAGAGAAATTCTGCTTGCAATACCTCATTCATAGGTGTGATGCAGATTGCCAGTCTTGACACTTCATCAGATCTTTAACTTAATTTTGTTTCTCCATCTTGTGGCAGCATGTTAGCATGCTTATGTCCCATCAACTTCCAGCACTGAGTATAGCAAACGTGTAAGAAAAATCATCTGATGAGGCCCAAGAAAGACAAAACAGAGACACAATATGGTACAATAAAGTGATCAGTTATGAAAATAGGATGACAACAATCTAAGACCTAGAAATCTACCAGTTTTTTCTACCTGGTTTCTTATTTTGATGGACTGGTTTCCCCTTCAGTCAAGCTGATGTGCCTAGGAATCAGTTCTACAGGCCACATGAGACTTGCAGCATTGAAAGCACTGTTGGCACCTAGTAACTCTAGTTTTCAACACCTTCTCTCTTTGATCTGGATTTACTTCAGAGAGCAACTTCAGAAAGTTCTGAGGAAGGGATGGCTACATTTTCCTAGAAGAGACTTCCCTCAAAACAGAATGAACGAATTACCAATAACAACCTGCATAAACGTCCAGATCACTTTCTCCTGATTCCCAAATGTACTCCTGTTTCAGTGGATTTTCATCCCTCACTTTTTCATAACACTGTGACAGTCCCTGTAGTCATGGAACTTTTAGTCTATATAAAGCTGATTATAATCAGCTTAGTTTTATGCCTTCATGTAGTATTTCTTCTTTCAGTAGTTTTAAAAATCATACCTATTGCTTTGGTGTAAGTTACCAGGACATTTCTTTTTCTTTTTCTGAAAACACATACTGTAGATTTTTACTTCAGTTATAAGTAACTGTAGATTCAAGTAAACAATTTGTTCAGATGTAAGGAAAATTCATACTTCTTTTCAAAATCAGATCTGAAAATTAGGACTGCCAGCAATACATATTTGGAATCAAACAAATTTTATCTGGACTGGCTCAAAATTTGCAGAAATTTTAAGTATTGGTTTAGGAATTAATTTTGTGACTCCCATTAATCTTTAAAGGAGGATAAAAACCATTCTTTGCAGCTTAATTTATGATTGATTTAAGTTTTTAATAATAATGGCTAATCAAAGGACAGAGTAGAATGCCTCCTGGTTTTCCCTGTGAACTGCTCTTTTCCCCTGTGAACTACTGCCTTTTCTCTCTTTGTTGTTGTTGTTTTGTTGGGTTTTGGGGTTTTGTTTTTAAGGTGGTATCAGTGGACAGCAGAGGCCTTGGGCAGAATTATTTTAGGCACCAAGTGCAGTATATTCCTAAATTACAGTCTGTTCTCAACCCTGTTTACCAGCAGCTGGCAGAAACATTTCATGTAAATATTGCTTTCAACTGCTTTCAACGTTAGGAATGGTGGCTCTGTTGACTCTTCCTAGCAATTTAGTGTGACCTTAGCAAAATATTGACTTCTAACACAATCTTTGTACCTGAGCTGTTCTCCCCTGACTGTCCATGACTCCTGCATTTGTCTCAAAGCATTGGATCCAGTTTCTTTTCATCCCATGATAACAATGATAATGATTAAATTCCAGGGAAATACTAATTAAAAAGAGAACTAGTGTCATTTCCAGTACTTCTTAGGTGAAATAAGAGTCACGATTGTCCCTTTGTAAAAACGTTTAAAACTTCAGATGCAATCATGTTCATGCTCAAAAGATTTCTCTTATCCCACGTAGATCATACCTGGAATGACTGCTTTTGACTCACTGATTTTCAACCACTTCACAAAGGTGGGTAAGATGGAGGGCATCCTGACTCTTCATTTAATACCCTTTCCATTGGTCTGTGCTGGCTGACACTTAGTTTGTCAATAAAGAGGTCCCAGCTACATTTTGTGCTAGAGAAGATTACATCTCTTTTTCTTTGGTGCAAAGCACTCAGGGCCAATTCTATTCTCACAGACTACAATGGTAGCACTCCCAGTGAGGGACAATCAGTCCTGGGAATCATTTGCTTCACCAAGTGTCTGTGCAAATTGCACTCTGATGTCTTCAAATAGAACCCTCATTTTCATCACACAGCTTCTTCTATTGCCCCAGTACACAGGCTCCTGCAGCAACTGCACCAGCTCCCTTAAGATACTTGTAATCCTATTGCAGCACTATGTGAACTGTGACTGTGTTCTGCAGCATCCAAGTGTTCTTCAATGTATATTACATCTCCAACATGGTTCCATTTGATTGGCCTAAGATGCAGCACTGCAGCTGTTAGCGAGCTGCTGGACACTATTTATGATCCAATTGTTACATGGTTTTGATATCAAAACAAATTGCTGGTATTTAGACTAAACCATTTATCTACAAAGAGGAGAAGGACTTGGACAGTTAATAAATCTCTTTTCTCATTCGTTTTTGTATTCTCCAAAAAGTAATACTGTTCTTGTTAAAGAAGATCAGAGAATTGTTTATAAACTCTTAATAAGGAAGAAGATAAAGCACCTCATGTTCTTCCCCTGTGGCTGACAGAGCCATAGGTGTTACTGATGCTACAGTGAAGTACATCTAGGGGCAATCCAAGGCATACATAGTCTTATTTTAAAGACAAACAGCATCTTTTCTTCTTCAAAGCTGACTCATGAGTGCAACTCTTGTGACACTTTTAATGTTCAATTTTCTTCATGGCCATAAACAACCTTGAAATTCTGACTGATTCCCCACATATTGTTTATTATTCTGATGTTTCCTAATAACCTCCCAAAGCCATCAGCTGCAGAATCTGGAGTCAGACACTGATGCTGTGCAGTCTGTGTCATGTGCTATCCATGCCTGATTTTATCCTAAACTGTGTCCACAGTGTAATGTCAGCTGGAAGCATGCTGCTGGGAAGAGTTTGAGCATGGTATTTAGCTTCCATAACTAAGATTGTTGTGGTGTTGACTTGGTGGGGGTTTTTGTGTGTGTGTGTTTTTGTTTGTTTGTTTGGGGGGGTTTTGTGTGTGTGGTTTTTGTTTTTTTTTTTTAACTTGCTCTGGATGTCTGTGGGAGGTTTGTTTGAACAAAGTAAGTACACATCTTTTTAGAGGAAAAGTGAAGATATGGCCAATCTATGACCTGTTTGAGTAAGTGAGGAACAGAATCCAAAACTGTAGAGTCTCCCAGGGACCACAAATGTGAGAACTGATTGCTGTAGATATTAAGAACTACACATGCATCATTTGCAGCTGACCCCTGTATACTCAGCCTATCTACATCTGAGCTGCATCTCCACAGAAGTAATCGTCCTGATGAGTTTCAGAGACTTATGGCTTTGAGACACTTTCTGTAAACAAAAGAGAGATGTAGCCAGACTAGAATGGTCAGAGCCGGATGAAATAAAACAAAGGCATCATCAACAGAGCAGTACTTTAAAACATATTTTTGAATAGACCAGAGTGTTATCCCAGATTTATGGTGATTTTGCCCCTTGAAGTGCTCGCCAAGTTTATATGCAGTTTGTGTGTGGTTTTTTGAATGCTTGGCACAAAATGACATTGAGAGGTTTTTGTT